>NW_016690728.1:3345-8154 GCF_001604755.1 Lepidothrix coronata
CCCCCCCAGTGCACCAACGGGCACCTGATGTGCGCCGGCTGCTTCATCCACCTGCTGGCGGACGCGCGGCTGAAGGAGGAGCAGGCGACGTGCCCCAACTGCCGCTGCGAGATCAGCAAGAGCCTGTGCTGCCGCAACCTGGCCGTGGAGAAGGCGGTCAGCGAGCTGCCCTCCGAGTGCGGCTTCTGCGCCCAGCAGTTCCCCCGCTCCCTGCTCGAGAGGCACCAGAAGGAGGAGTGCCAGGACCGGTCAGCGGGACGGGGAGGGATGGTTGAGGGTCATGATGGTTCCGGGCACTGGTGCTGGTGGGGTTGGGGGAAGATGTTTCGGTGCCTCCCCTCGAGGCTTTGGTGTGGGGTGTTCCCGTTCTGAAGTCCCGTCCCTGGTGGGATCTCGTCTCCTTGGGGAGCTCTGAGGTGGCTTCACGACCATGGCAAAGGCAGTTCTGTCTCCAGGCCCTGGCACGGGGTGTTCCCGGTCCAAAATTCCCCCTTGGCATCATCCCACCTCTTTGGAAAGTGATAGTGCCAGCTCCAGAATCATGGCAAAGGCAGTTTCTCCTCCAGGCCCTGGCACAGAGTGTGCCCATTCCAAAATTCCCCCTTGGCATCATCCCACCTCCTTGGGGAGCTCTGAGGTGGCTTCACGACCATGGCAAAGCCAGTTCTCTCTCCAGCCCCTGGCACAGGGTGATTTCACCCCAAAATTCCTCCCCAGCAGGATCCCACCTCTTTGGGAAGTGATGGAGCCAACTCTGGAGTCGTGGCAAAGGCAGTTCCTCCTCTAGCCCCTGGCACAGGGTGTTCCCGTTCCAAAATTCCCCCTTGGCATCATCCCACCTCCTTGGGAAGGTCTGAGTCGGCTCCAGAGTCGGTTCCATCTCCAGGCCCTGGCACAGGGTCTTCCCACCCCAAAATTCCCCCTTGGCATCATCTCACCTCTTTGGAAAGTGATAGTGCCAGCTCCAGAATCATGGCAAAGGCAGTTTCTCCTCTAGCCCCTGGCACAGAGTGTGCCCATTCCAAAATTCCCCCTTGGCATCATCCCACCTCCTTGGGGAGCTCTGAGGTGGCTTCACACCCATGGCAAAGCCAGTTTCTCCTCTAGCCCCTGGCACAGGGTCTTCCCACCCCAAAATTCCTCCTTGACATCATCCCACCTCCTTGGGGAGCTCTGAGGTGGTTTCACACCCATGGCAAAGCCAGTTCTCTCTCCAGGCCCTGGCACAGGGTCTTCCCACCCCAAAATTCCCCCTTGGCATCATCCCACCTCCTTGGGAAGGTCTGAGTCAGCCCCAGAGTCAGTTCCCTCTCCAGGCCCTGGCACAGGGTCTTCCCACCCCAAAATTCCTCCTTGGCATCATCCCACCTCCTTGGGGAGCTCTGAGGTGGCTTCACACCCATGGCAAAGCCAGTTCTCTCTCCAGGCCCTGGCACAGGGTGTTCTCATTCCAAAATTCCTCCCTGGTGGGATCTCACCTCCTTGGGGAGCTCTGAGGTGGCTTCACGGCCATGGCAAAGCCAGTTCTCTCTCCAGGCCCTGGCACAGACAGGGTCTTCCCACCCCAAAATTCCCCCTTGGCATCATCCCACCCCCTTGGGGAGCTCTGAGGTGGCTTCACGACCATGGCAAAGCCAGTTCTCTCTCCAGGCCCTGGCACAGGGTGATCCCATTCCAAAATTCCCCCTTGGCATCATCCCACCTCCTTGGGAAGCCCTGAGTCAGCTCCAGAGTCATGGCAAAGGCAGTTCCATCTCCAGGCCCTGGCACAGGGTGTTCTCACCCCAAAATTCCTCCTTGACATCATCCCACCTCCTTGGGAAGGTCTGAGTCGGCTCCAGAGTCGGTTCCATCTCCAGCCCCTGGCACAGGGTCTTCCCACCCCAAAATTCCCCCTTGGCATCATCCCACCCCCTTGGGAAGGTCTGAGTCAGCTCCAGAGTCATGGCAAAGCCAGTTCCATCTCCAGGCCCTGGCACAGGGTGTTCTCATTCCAAAATTCCTCCCTGGTGGGATCTCACCTCCTTGGGGAGCTCTGAGGTGATTCCACGACCATGGCAAAGGCAGTTCTGTCTCCAGGCCCTGGCACGGGGTGTTCCCGGTCCAAAATTCCCCCTTGGCATCATCCCACCTCCTTGGGAAGTGATAGTGCCAGCTCCAGAATCATGGCAAAGGCAGTTTCTCCTCTAGCCCCTGGCACAGGGTGTGCCCATTCCAAAATTTCCCCTTGGCATCATCCCACCTCCTTGGGGAGCTCTGAGGTGGCTTCACGACCATGACAAAGCCAGTTCTGTCTCCAGACCTTGGCACAGGGTGTTCCCACCCCAAAATTCCTCCTTGACATCATCCCACCTCCTTGGGAAGTGATGGAGCCAACTCTGGAATTGTGGCAAAGGCAGTTCCTCCTCTAGCCCCTGGCACAGGGTGTTCCCGTTCCAAAATTCCTCCTTGGCATCATCCCACCTCCTTGGGAAGGCCTGAGTCGGCTCCAGAGTCAGTTCCCTCTCCAGGCCCTGGCACAGGGTCTTCCCACCCCAAAATTCCCCCTTGGCATCATCCCACCTCCTTGGGGAGCTCTGAGGTGGCTTCACACCCATGGCAAAGCCAGTTCTCTCTCCAGGCCCTGGTACAGGGTGTTCCCGGTCCAAAATTCCCCCTTGGCATCATCCCACCCCCTTGGGAAGGTCTGAGTCGACTCCAGAGTCAGTTCCATCTCCAGGCCCTGGCACAGGGTGTTCCCGGTCCAAAATTCCTCCTTGACATCATCCCACCTCCTTGGGAAGCTCTGAGTCAGCTCCAGAGTCGGTTCCACCTCCAGGCCCTGGCACAGGATCTTCCCACCCCAAAATTCCTCCTTGGCATCATCCCACCTCCTTGGGAAGCTCTGAGGTGGCTTCACACCCATGGCAAAGCCAGTTCTCTCTCCAGGCCTTGGCACAGGGTGATCTCATTCCAAAATTCGTCCCCAGCAGGATCCCACCTCCTTGGGGAGCTCTGAGGTGGCTTCACACCCATGGCAAAGCCAGTTCTGTCTCCAGGCCCTGGCACAGGGTCTTCCCACCCCAAAATTCCTCCTTGCCATCATCCCACCTCCTTGGGGAGCTCTGAGGTGGCTCCACGACCATGGCAAAGCCAGTTCTCTCTCCAGCCCCTGGCACAGGGTGTTCCCGGTCCAAAATTCCCCCTTGGCATCATCCCACCTCCTTGGGAAGCCCTGAGTCAGCCCCAGAGTCAGTTCCATCTCCAGGCCCTGGCACAGGGTGTTCCCATTCCAAAATTCCCCCTTGGCATCATCCCACCTCCTTGGGAAGGCCTGAGTCAGCTCCAGAGTCAGTTCCCTCTCCAGGCCCTAGCACAGGGTCTTCCCATCCCAAAATTCCTCCTTGGCATCATCCCACCTCCTTGGGGAGCTCTGAGGTGACTTCACACCCATGGCAAAGCCAGTTCCCACTCCGGCCCCTGGCACAGGGTGTTCTCACCCCAAAATTCCTCCTTGACATCATCCCACCCCCTTGGGAAGGTCTGAGTCGGCTCCACAGTCGGTTCCATCTCCAAGCCCTGGCACAGGGTCTTCCCACCCCAAAATTCCCCCTTGGCATCATCCCACCTCCTTGGGAAGGTCTGAGTCGGCTCCAGAGTCAGTTCCCTCTNTGGCAAAGCCAGTTCTCTCTCCAGGCCCTGGCACAGGGTGTTCCCATTCCAAAATTCCCCCTTGGCATCATCCCACCTCCTTGGGAAGGTCTGAGTCGGCTCCAGAGTCAGTTCTCTCTCCAGGCCCTGGCACAGGGTGTTCCCATTCCAAAATTCCCCCTTGGCATCATCCCACCTCCTTGGGAAGGTCTGAGTCAGCCCCAGAGTCAGTTCCCTCTCCAGTCCCTGGCACAGGGTCTTCCCACTCCAAAATTCCCCCTTGGCATCATCCCACCTCCTTGGGGAGCTCTGAGGTGGCTTCACGACCATGGCAAAGCCAGTTCTCTCTCCAGGCCTTGGCACAGGGTGTTCCTGGTCCAAAATTCCTCCTTGGCATCATCCCACCCCCTTGGGAAGCCCTGAGTCAGTTCCAGAGTCATGGCAAAGCCAGTTCCATCTCCAGCCCCTGGCACAGGGTGTTCTCATTCCAAAATTCCTCCCTGGTGGGATCTCACCTCCTTGGGGAGCTCTGAGGTGGCTTCACGACCATGGCAAAGGCAGTTCTGTCTCCAGGCCCTGGCACAGGGTCTTCCCACCCCAAAATTCCCCCTTGGCATCATCCCACCTCCTCGGGAAGGTCTGAGTCAGCTCCAGAGTCGGTTCCATCTCCAGCCCCTGGCACAGGGTGTTCCTGGTCCAAAATTCCCCCTTGGCATCATCCCACCTCCTTGGGAAGCCCTGAGTCGGCTCCAGAGTCAGTTCCCTCTCCAGGCCCTGGCACAGGGTCTTCCCACCCCAAAATTCCTCCTTGGCATCATCCCACCTCCTTGGGGAGCTCTGAGGTGGCTCCAGAGTCGGTTCCATCTCCAGGCCCTGGCACAGGGTCTTTCCACCCCAAAATCCCTCTTTGGCATCATCCCACCTCCTTGGGAAGCTCTGAGTCGGCTCCAGAGTCAGTTCCATCTCCAGCCCCTGGCACAGGGTCTTCACACCCCAAAATTCCTCCTTGGCATCATCCCACCTCCTTGGGAAGCCCTGAGTCAGCTCCAGAGTCGGTTCCATCTCCAGGCCCTGGCACAGGGTCTTTCCACCCCAAAATCCCTCTTTGGCATCATCCCACCTCCTTGGGAAGCTCTGAGGTGGCTTCACAACCATGGCAAAGCCAGTTTCTCCTCTAGC
>NW_016690728.1:12453-14343 GCF_001604755.1 Lepidothrix coronata
AGTCAGTTCCCTCTCCAGGCCCTGGCACAGGGTCTTCCCACCCCAAAATTCCTCCTTGGCATCATCCCACCTCCTTGGGGAGCTCTGAGGTGGCTCCACACCCATGGCAAAGGCAGTTCTCTCTCCAGGCCCTGGCACAGGGTGATCCCGGTCCAAAATTCCCACCTGGCATCATCCCACCTCCTTGGGAAGGTCTGAGTCGGCTCCAGAGTCAGTTCCCTCTCCAGGCCCTGGCACAGAGTCTTCCCACCCCAAAATTCCTCCCCAGCAGGATCCCACCTCCTTGGGAAGGTCTGAGGTGGTTTCACACCCATGGCAAAGCCAGTTCTCTCTCCAGGCCCTGGCACAGGGTGTTCTCAACCCAAACTTCCTCCCCAGCAGGATCCCACCTCCTTGGGGAGCTCTGAGGTGGCTTCACGACCATGGCAAAGGCAGTTCGGTCTCCAGGCCCTGGCACGGGGTCTTCCCACCCCAAAATTCCCCCTTGGCATCATCCCACCTCTTTGGAAAGTGATAGTGCCAGCTCCAGAATCATGGCAAAGGCAGTTTCTCCTCTAGCCCCTGGCACAGGGTGTTCCCACCCCAAAATTCCCCCTTGGCATCGTCACACCTCCTTGGGGAGCTCTGAGGTGGCTTCACACCCATGGCAAAGCCAGTTCTCTCTCCAGGCCCTGGCACAGGGTCTTCCCACCCCAAAATTCCCCCTTGGCATCATCCCACCTCCTTGGGAAGGTCTGAGTCGGCTCCAGAGTCAGTTCCCTCTCCAGGCCCTGGCACAGGGTCTTCCCACCCCAAAATTCCCCCTTGACATCATCCCACCTCCTTGGGAAGGTCTGAGTCAGCTCCAGAGTCGGTTCCATCTCCAGGCCCTGGCACAGGGTGTTCCCACCCCAAAATTCCTCCTTGGCATCATCCCACCTCCTTGGGGAGCTCTGAGGTGGCTTCATGACCATGGCAAAGCCAGTTCCCACTCCGGCCCCTGGCACGGGGTGTTCTCGGTCCAAAATTCCCCCTTGGCATCATCCCACCTCCTTGGGAAGGTCTGAGTCGGCTCCACAGTCGGTTCCATCTCCAGGCCCTGGCACAGGGTCTTCCCACCCCAAAATTCCTCCTTGGCATCATCCCACCCCCTTGGGGAGCTCTGAGGTGGCTTCACGACCATGGCAAAGGCAGTTCTGTCTCCAGGCCCTGGCACAGGGTCTTCCCACCCCAAAATTCCTCCTTGGCATCATCCAACTTCCTTGGGGAGCTCTGAGGTGGCTTCACACCCATGGCAAAGCCAGTTCTCTCTCCAGGCCTTGGCACAGGGTGATCTCATTCCAAAATTCCCCCTTGGCATCATCCCACCTCCTTGGGAAGTGATGGAGCCAACTCTGGAGTCGTGGCAAAGGCAGTTCCTCCTCTAGCCCCTGGCACAGGGTGTTCCCGTTCCAAAATTCCCCCTTGACATCATCCCACCTCCTTGGGAAGCTCTGAGTCGGCTCCAGAGTTGGTTCCATCTCCAGGCCCTGGCACAGGGTGTTCCCGGTCCAAAATTCCCCCTTGGCATCATCCCACCTCCTTGGGAAGGTCTGAGGTGGCTTCACACCCATGGCAAAGTCAGTTCCCTCTCCAGGCTCTGGCACAGGGTGTTCCCACCCCAGAATTCCCCCTTGGCATCATCCCACCTCCTTGGGGAGCTCTGAGGTGATTCCACGACCATGGCAAAGGCAGTTCTGTCTCCAGGCCATGGCACAGGGTGTTCCTGGTCCAAAATTCCCCCTTGGCATCATCCCACCTCCTTGGGAAGGTCTGAGGTGGTTTCACACCCATGGCAAAGCCAGTTCTCTCTCCAGGCCCTGGCACAGGGTGTTCCCATTCCAAAATTCCCCCTTGGCATCATCCCACCTC
>NW_016690728.1:16269-16900 GCF_001604755.1 Lepidothrix coronata
TGGCACAGGGTCTTCCCACCCCAAAATTCCTCCTTGGCATCATCCCACCTCCTTGGGGAGCTCTGAGGTGGCTTCACACCCATGGCAAAGCCAGTTCTCTCTCCAGACCTTGGCACAGGGTGATCCCGGTCCAAAATTCCTCCTTGGCATCATCCCACCTCCTTGGGGAGCTCTGAGTCGGCTCCAGAGTCGGTTCCCTCTCCAGGCCCTGGCACAGGGTCTTCCCATCCCAAAATTCCTCCTTGGCATCATCCCACCTCCTTGGGGAGCTCTGAGGTGGCTCCACACCCATGGCAAAGCCAGTTCTCTCTCCAGGCCCTGGCACAGGGTGTTCCTGGTCCAAAATTCCCCCTTGGCATCATCCCACCCCCTTGGGAAGCAGTGGAGGTTTGGGAAAGGGCCGGAGCCACGTTGGCATCCAGCAGAATCCTCTGGTTCCCTCCTTTCCAGTGTCCACATCCTGCCCAGTTGGCATCTTCCGTGGGAATCCGTCACATTCCAACTGTGCCACTGGTGGTTTTCCATGTCTCTCCCAGATTCCCAAACCAAGACATGATGGTTTTCCATGTCTCTCCCACATTTCCCAAGCCAAGACATGATGGTTTTCCACGTCTCTCCCAGATTCCCAAGC
>NW_016690728.1:17083-22773 GCF_001604755.1 Lepidothrix coronata
CTTGCTTCTGGATCTGGATACCACTGATGGTTTTCCATGTCTCTCCCAGATTCCCAAACCAAGACATGATGGTTTTCCATGTCTCTCCCACATTTCCCAAGCCTTGCTTTTGCACCCACCTGCACCACTGATGGTTTTCCATGTCTCTCCCAGATTTCCCAGTCTTGTTTCTGTATCCAACTGCTTCAGATGGTGGTTTTCCACGTCTCTCCCATTCCCAAGCCTTGGTTTTGCATCCCACTACACCACTGATGGTTTTCCATGTCTCTCCCAGATTCCCAAACCATGCTGTGCCACTGTCGGTTTTCCATGTCTCTCCCACATTCCCAAGCCTTGCTGTGCCACTGACGGTTTTCCCTGTCTTATCCAGACTTTCCAGCCTTGCTTTTACATCCAGCTCTGCCACTGATGGTTTTCCATGTCTCTCCCAGATTCCCAAGCCTTGCTGTGCCACTGATGGTTTTCCACGTCTCTCCCAGATTCCCAAGCCTTGCTTTTGCATCCACCTGCACCACTGATGGTTTTCCATGTCTCTCCCACATTTCCCAGTCTTCTTTCTGTATCCAACTGCTTCAGATGGTGGTTTTCCATGTCTCTCCCATTCCCAAGCCTTGGTTTTGCACCCAGCTGCACCACTGATGGTTTTCCATGTCTCTCCCAGATTCCCAAGCCTTGCTGTGCCACT
This sequence comes from Lepidothrix coronata, assembly GCF_001604755.1. Classification (NCBI taxonomy): domain Eukaryota; kingdom Metazoa; phylum Chordata; class Aves; order Passeriformes; family Pipridae; genus Lepidothrix; species Lepidothrix coronata. The sequence continues at coordinate 17,769 of NW_016690728.1, forward strand.
GATGGTTTTCCATGTCTTATCCAGACTTTCCAGCCTTGCTTCTGCATCCAACTGCACCACTTGTGGTTTTCCATGTCTCTCCCAGATTCCCAAGCCAAGACATGATGGTTTTCCATGTCTCTCCCACATTTCCCGGTCTTGCTTCTGGATCTGGCTACCAATGATAATTTTCCATGTCTTCCACATTCCCAAGCCTTGCTGTACCACTGATGGTTTTCCATGTCTTATCCAGACTTTCCAGCCTTGCTTTTGCATCCAGCTGCACCACCGGTGGTTTTCCATGTCTCTCCCAGATTCCCAAGCCTTGGTTTTGCATCCAGCTGCACCACTGTCGGTTTTCCATGTCTCTCCCACATTTCCCAATCTTCTTTCTGTATCCAACTGCTTCAGATGGTGGTTTTCCATGTCTCTCCCATTCCCAAGCCTTGCTTTTGCATCCAACTGCACCACTGATGGTTTTCCATGTCTCTCCCACATTCCCAAGCCTTGCTGTGCCACTGGTGGTTTTCCATGTCTCTCCCAGATTTCCCAGTCTTGCTTCTGGATCTGGATACCACTGGTGGTTTTCCATGTCTCTCCCAGATTTCCCAATCTTCCTTCTGGATCCACCTGCACCACTGATGGTTTTCCATGTCTCTCCCCCATTCCCAAGCCTTGCTGTGCCACTGATGGTTTTCCATGTCTCTCCCAGATTTCCCAATCTTCTTTCTGTATCCAACTGCTTCAGATGGTGGTTTTCCATGTCTCTCCCATTCCCAAGCCNGATGGTTTTCCATGTCTCTCCCAGATTTCCCAATCTTCTTTCTGTATCCAACTGCTTCAGATGGTGGTTTTCCATGTCTCTCCCATTCCCAAGCCTTGCTTTTGCATCCAACTGTGCCATTGATGGTTTTCTATGTCTCTCCCACATTCCCAAGCCAAGACATGATGGTTTTCCATGTTTCTCCCACATTTCCCAGTCTTGCTTCTGGATCTGGATACCAATGATAATTTTCCATGTCTTCCACATTCCCAAGCCTTGCTGTGCCACTGATGGTTTTCCCTGTCTTATCCAGACTTTCCAGCCTTGCTTTTGCATCCAGCTGCACCACTGATGGTTTTCCACGTCTCTCCCAGATTTCCCAAGCCTTGCTTTTGCATCCAGCTGCACCACTGGTGGTTTTCCACGTCTCTCCCACATTCCCAAGCCTTGCTGTGCCACTGATGGTTTTCCCTGTCTTATCCAGACTTTCCAGCCTTGCTTTTGCATCCAACCGCACCACTGATGGTTTTCCATGTCTCTCCCACATTCCCAAGCCTTGCTTTTGCATCCAACTGCGCCACTGATGGTTTTCCATGTCTCTCCCACATTCCCAAGCCTTGCTGTGCCACTGGTGGTTTTCCACGTCTCTCCCAGATTTCCCAGACTTGCTTCTGGATCTGGATACCACTGATGGTTTTCCATGTCTCTCCCAGATTCCCAAGCCTTGCTGTGCCACTGGTGGTTTTCCATGTCTTATCCAGTCTTTCCAGCCTTGCTTTTGCATCCAGCTCTACCATTGATGGTTTTCCATGTCTCTCCCACATTCCCAAGCCTTGCTTCTGGATCCAGCTGCACCACTGATGTTTTTCCATGTCTCTCCCACATTTCCCAGTCTTGCTTCTGGATCTGGATACCACTGATGGTTTTCCACGTCTCTCCCAGATTCCCAAGCCTTGCTTTTACATCCAACTGCACCACTGATGGTTTTCCACGTCTCTCCCAGATTTCCCAGTCTTGCTTCTGGATCTGGCTACCACCGATGGTCTTCCACATCTCTCCCACATTCCCAAGCCTTGCTGTGCCACTGATGGTTTTCCATGTCTCTCCCAGATTCCCAAGCCTTACTTTTGCCTCCAACTGCGCCACTGATGGTTTTCCATGTCTCTCCCAGATTTCCCAGTCTTGCTTCTGGATCTGGATACCACTGATGGTTTTCCATGTCTCTCCCAGATTCCCAAGCCTTACTTTTGCATCCAACTGCACCACTGATGGTTTTCCATGTCTCTCCCAGATTTCCCAGTCTTGCTTCTGGATCTGGATACCACTGATGGTTTTCCATGTCTCTCCCAGATTCCCAAGCCTTGCTTTTGCACCCACCTGCACCACTGATGGTTTTCCATGTCTCTCCCACATTTCCCAATCTTCTTTCTGTATCCAACTGCTTCAGATGGTGGTTTTCCATGTCTCTCCCATTCCCAAGCCTTGCTTTTGCATCCAACTGCACCACTGTCGGTTTTCCATGTCTCTCCCACATTCCCAAGCCAAGACATGATGGTTTTCCATGTCTCTCCCAGATTTCCCAGTCTTGCTTCTGGATCTGGATACCAATGATGGTTTTCCATGTCTCTCCCACATTCCCAAGCCAAGACATGATGGTTTTCCATGTCTCTCCCACATTTCCCAGTCTTGCTTCTGGATCTGGATACCAATGATAATTTTCCATATCTTCCACATTCCCAAGCCTTGCTGTGCCACTGATGGTTTTCCACGTCTCTCCCACATTTCCCAGTCTTCCTTCTGTATCCAACTGCACCACTGATGGTTCTCCATGTCTCTCCCAGATTCCCAAGCCTTGCTTTTGCATCCACCTGCACCACTGATGGTTTTCCACATCTCTCCCACATTCCCAAGCCTTGCTGTGCCACTGATGGTTTTCCATGTCTCTCCCAGATTTCCCAGTCTTCTTTCTGTATCCAACTGCTTCAGATGGTGGTTTTCCATGTCTCTCCCAGATTCCCAAGCCTTGATTTTGCATCCAGCTGCACCACTGATGGTTTTCCATGTCTCTCCCACATTCCCAAGCCAAGACATGATGGTTTTCCATGTCTCTCCCAGATTTCCCAGTCTTGCTTCTGGATCTGGCTACCAATGATAATTTTCCATGTCTTCCACATTCCCAAGCCTTGCTGTGCCACTGGTGGTTTTCCATGTCTTATCCAGACTTTCCAGCCTTGCTTTTGCACCCACCTGCACCACTGATGGTTTTCCATGTCTCTCCCACATTCCCAAGCCAAGACATGATGGTTTTCCATGTCTCTCCCAGATTCCCAAGCCAAGACATGATGGTTTTCCATGTCTCTCCCAGATTCCCAAGCCTTGCTTTTGCCTCCAACTGCGCCACTGATGGTTTTCCATCTTTCCCACGTTCCCAAGCCTTGCTGTGCCACTGATGGTTTTCCATGTCTTATCCAGACTTTCCAGTCTTCCTTCTGTATCCAACTGCTTCTGATGGTTTTCCATGTCTCTCCCACCTTATCCAGCCTTGCTTCTGGATCCAGCTGCACCACTGATGGTTTTCCATGTCTCTCCCACATTCCCAAGCCTTGCTGTGCCACTGATGGTTTTCCACGTCTCTCCCACATTCCCAAGCCATGCTGTGCCACTGATGGTTTTCCACGTCTCTCCCAGATTCCCAAGCCTTGCTTCTGGATCCACCTGCACCACTGATGGTTTTCCATGTCTCTCCCAGATTCCCAAGCCTTACTTTTGCATCCAACTGCACCACTGGTGGTTTTCCACGTCTATCCCACATTCCCAAGCCTTGCTGTGCCACCGATGGTTTTCCATGCCTTATCCAGACTTTCCAGCCTTGCTTTTACATCCAGCTGCACCACCGATGGTTTTCCATGTCTCTCCCACATTCCCAAGCCTTGCTGTGCCACTGATGGTTTTCCATGTCTCTCCCACATTTCCCAATCTTCTTTCTGTATCCAACTGCTTCAGATGGTGGTTTTCCACATCTCTCCCATTCCCAAGCCTTGGTTTTGCATCCCACTACACCACTGATGGTTTTCCATGTCTCTCCCACATTCCCAAGCCAAGACATGATGGTTTTCCATGTCTCTCCCAGATTTCCCAGTCTTGCTTCTGTATCTGGCTACCAATGATAATTTTCCATATCTTCCAGATTCCCAAGCCTTGCTGTGCCACTGATGGTTTTCCATGTCTTATCCAGACTTTCCAGTCTTGCTTCTGCATCCAGCTGCACCACTGTCGGTTTTCCATGTCTCTCCCAAATTCCCAAGCCAAGACATGATGGTTTTCCACGTCTCTCCCACATTCCCAAGCCTTGCTGTGCCACTGGTGGTTTTCCATGTCTTATCCAGACTTTCCAGTCTTCCTTCTGTATCCAGCTGCTTCTGATGGTTTTCCACAGCTCTCCCACCTTATCCAGCCTTGCTCCTGGATCCAGTTGTGCCACTGGTGGTTTTCCACGTCTCTCCCACATTCCTAAGCCTTGCTGTGCCACCGATGGCTTCCCACGCCTCTCCCATCTTTCCCGCCCTCTCTTTGGGATCCCTCGGCCCTTCCCGCCGCCGGCCCGGCCGGATCCCCGTCGTTCCGTTCCCGCCCCGCCCCTGCCCTGACGGTTTTCCCGGGTGTTTTCCGTGTCTCCCAGGGTGACCCAGTGCAAGTACAAGCGGATCGGGTGCCCCTGGCAGGGCCCCTACCACGAGCTGACGGTGCACGAGGCCGAGTGCACCCACCCCACCAAAACCGGCAACGAGCTCATGGAGATCCTGGACGAGATGGACCAAACGAGGAAAAAGGAGATGCAGCTCTACAACAGCATCTTCAGCCTGCTCAGCTTCGAGAAGATCGGATACACAGGTACCGGCGGCTCCCCGGGAATCCCGGGAATCCCGCTCGGCCCCACGGCTTGGGGGGGGTGTTGGCCTTCCGACCACAAACCCTGGTGGCTCCTCATGCCCTTCCGACCACAAACCCTGGTGGTTCCTCATCCCCTGGTGGATCCTCCTCCCCTTCCAACCACAAACCCTGGTGGTTCCTCATCCCCTTCCCACAAACCCTGGTGGCTCCTCCTCCCCTTCCCACAAACCCCGGTGGCTCCTCATCCTCTTCCCACAAACCCTGGGGGCTCCTCCTCCCCTTCCCACAAACCCCGGTGGCTCCTCATCCTCTTCCCACAAACCCTGGGGGCTCCTCCTCCCCTTCCCACAAACCCCGGTGGCTCCTCATCCC
>NW_016690729.1:0-2851 GCF_001604755.1 Lepidothrix coronata
CCATCCATCCCATCCCATCCCACCCCATCCATCCCATCCCATCCCATCCCATCCCATCCATCCCATCCCATCCCATCCCATCCATCCCATCCATCCCATCCCATCCCCTCCCATCCCAGTTTTCCCCCCGTTACCTGCAGGGCTGGAGGCTCCGGGCGGTGGCTCCGTGGCCCCTCCTGTCCCTGCCCTGCAGGTTTTTTGGGAGCTGCACCCCCAGGGAGCAGCTGAGGCGCAGCAGGAGGGTCCCGAAGAGGGCCGGGTAGAGCCCCAGCACGGCGGCCCCCGCCTCCGGAGCCGACAGGAGCTCGTGGAGAGCGCACGTGGCCTGCGGAAAACCGGGAATTCGTTAGGGAATTAGGGAATTAGGGACACCTCGCACAGCAAATCGGCTCCCCCCCGGGTGACCTCGGGGTGTCCCCAGCTCGTGTCCCTCCCTCTCTCCCGGGCTGGGGTGGGGAGAGGGATGGACCTGGGAATTCTGTGGGACCCGGGAATTCTGTGGGACCTGGGAATTCCGTGGGATACCTGGGAATTCCGAGGGAAGGAAGGGGATGCGATCCCTCAAATCACTCCCCCGGGTGACCTCGGGCTGTCCCCAGATCGTGTCCCTCCCTCTCTCCCGGGCTGAGGTGGGGAGAGGGATGGACCTGGGAATTCTGTGGGATACCTGGGAATTCCGTGGGATACCTGGGAATTCCATGGGATACCTGGGAATTCCGTGGGATACCCGGGAATTCCGTGGGAAGGAAGGGGATGTGATCCCTCAAATCACTCCCCCTGTGACCTCGGGGTGTCCCCAACTCGTGTCTCTCCCTCTCTCCCGGGCTGGGGTGGGGTGAGGGATGGACCTGGGAATTCTGTGGGACCTGGGAATTCCGTGGGATACCTGGGAATTCCGTGGGAGACCTGGGAATTCCGCGGGAAGGAAGGGGATGTGATCCCTCAAATCACTCCCCCGGGTGACCTCGGGGTGTCACCAGCTCGTGTCTCTCCCTCTCTCCCGGGCTGGGGCGGGGAGAGGGATGGACCTGGGAATTCCGTGGGACACCTGGGAATTCCGTGGGAGACCTGGGAATTCCGTGGGAGACCCGGGAATTCCGAGGGAAGGAAGGGGATGTGACCCCTCAAATCACTCCCCCGGGTGACCTCGGAGTGTCCCCAACTCGTGTCTCTCCCTCTCTCCCGGGCTGGGGTGGGGAGAGGGATGGACCTGGGAATTCCGTGGGACCTGGGAATTCCGTGGGACACCTGGGAATTCCGTGGGACCCCGGAATTCCGTGGGATACCCGGGAATTCCGTGGGAAGGAAGGGGATGTGATCTCTCAAATCACTCCCCCAGGTGACCTTGGAGTGTCCCCAACTCATGTCTCTCCCTCTCTCCCGGGCTGGGGTGGGGCGAGGGATGGACCTGGGAATTCTGTGGGATACCTGGGAATTCCATGGGACCCGGGAATTCCGTGGGATACCTGGGAATTCCGAGGGAAGGAAGGGGATGCAATCCCTCAAATCACTCCCCCCTGTGACCTCGGGGTGTCCCCAACTCGAGTTCCTCCCTCTCTCCCGGGCTGGGGCGGGGCGAGGGATGGACCTGGGAATTCCGTGGGACCCGGGAATTCCGTGGGATACCTGGGAATTCCGTGGGATACCTGGGAATTCCGTGGGATACCCGGGAATTCCGAGGGAAGGAAGGGGATGTGATCCCTCAAATCACTCCCCTGGGTGACCTCGGAGTGTCCCCAACTCGTGTCTCTCCCTCTCTCCCGGGCTGGGGCGGGGAGAGGGATGGACCTGGGAATTCTGTGGGATACCTGGGAATTCCGTGCGATACCTGGGAATTCTGTGGGATACCTGGGAATTCTTGTCCCCACCTCGTGTCTCTCCCTCTCTCCCGGGCTGGGGTGGGGCGAGGGATGGACCTGGGAATTCCGTGGGACCTGGGAATTCCGTGGGACCTGGGAATTCCGTGGGACCCGGGAATTCTGTGGGACCCCGGAATTCCGTGGGATACCTGGGAATTCCGAGGGAAGGAAGGGGATGCGATCCCTCAAATCACTCCCCCGGGTGACCTCGGGGTGTCCCCAACTCGTGTCCCTCCCTCTCTCCCGGGCTGGGGTGGGGAGAGGGATGGACCTGGGANCCCTCAAATCACTCCCCCGGGTGACCTCGGGGTGTCCCCAACTCGTGTCCCTCCCTCTCTCCCGGGCTGGGGTGGGGAGAGGGATGGACCTGGGAATTCTGTGGGACCCGGGAAATCTGTGGGATACCTGGGAATCCTGTGGGATACCTGGGAATTCCGAGGGAAGGAAGGGGATGTGATCCCTCAAATCACTCCCCCGGGTGACCTCGGGGTGTCCCCAACTCGTGTCTCTCCCTCTCTCCCGGGCTGGGGCGGGGAGAGGGATGGACCTGGGAATTCTGTGGGATACCTGGGAATTCCGTGGGACCCGGGAATTCTGTGGGACCCGGGAATTCAGTGGGAGACCTGGGAATTCCATGGGAAGGAAGGGGATGTGATCCCTCAAATCACTCCCCCGGGTGACCTCGGGGTGTCCCCAACTCATGTCCCTCCCTCTCTCCCAGACTGGGGTGGGGAGAGGGATGGACCTGGGAATTCCGTGGGACCCGGGAATTCCGTGGGATACCCGGGAATTCCGTGGGAAGGAAGGGGATGCAATCCCTCAAATCACTCCCCCGGGTGACCTCGGGGTGTCCCCAGCTCGTGTCCCTCCCTCTCTCCCGGGCTGGGGTGGGGAGAGGGATGGACCTGGGAATTCCGTGGGACCTGGGAATTCCCTGGGATACCTGGGAATTCAGTGGGATACCTGGGAATTCCGTGGGATACCTGGGAATT
>NW_016690729.1:4688-6303 GCF_001604755.1 Lepidothrix coronata
CCCCAAAATTCCCAGTTTTTCCCCCGGGGTAACAGCCTGGGAGCTGCTGGTTCGTGTCAGGAATGGAGGATCGGGAATGTTGGGAGGAGGAGGAGGAGGAGGAGGGAAACTCTGCTCCGGGCTCGGCACCGACTCACTCGGCGGCTCCCTAAAAGCAGGTCCCTAAAAGGATCCCAAAATTCCCAGCTCTGCAGGGACAGCTCTGCTTCCAGAGCCCCAAAGACTGGAAAACAGCCTAAAATTAGCCCCAGTCCTCCAGCTCCCAAAGGAAATCCCAGAAGGACCTGGGTGCTGGAGAAAGGAGCCAAAGGAGGATGTGGAGAAGACCCCAAAAACCAGCTCCAACCCTCCAGCACCCAAAAGAAACCCCAGACGGATCTGGGTGCTGGAGAAAGGAGCCAAAGGATGATCTGGAGAACACCCTAAAAATCAGCTCTGATCCTCCAACATCCAAAGGAAATCCCAGAAGGATCTGGGTGCTGGAGAAAGGAGCCAAAGGAGGATGTGGAAAACCCCCTAAAAACCAGCTCTGATCCTCCAGCACCCAAAGGAAATCCCAGCAGGGTTTAGACACTGGAGAAAGGAGCCAAAGGATGGTGTGGAAAACCCCCCAAAAATCAGCTCTGACCCTCCAACATCCAAAGGAAATCCCAGCAGGATCTGGGTGCTGGAGAAAGGAGTTTATGGGCAACACCCTAAAAATCAGCTCTGACCCTCCAACATCCCAAAAGAAATCCCAGCAGGGTTTGGATGCTGGAGGAAGGAGCCAAAGGATGGTGTGGAGAACACCCCAAAAATCAGCTCTGATCCTCCAACATCCAAAGGAAATCCCAGAAGGATCTGGATGCTGGAGAAAGGAGCCAAAGGATGGTGTGGAAAACCCCCCAAAAATCAGCTCTGACCCTCCAGCATCCAAAGGAAATCCCAGAAGGATCTGGGTGCTGGAGGAAGGAGCCAAAGGAGGATGTGGAGAACCCCCCAAAAACCAGCTCCAACCCTCCAGCACCCAAAAGAAACCCCAGCAAGGTCTGGATACTGGAGAAAGGAGCCAAAGGATGACATGGAAAACACCCCCAAAATCAGCTCTGACCCTCCAACATCCAAAGGAAATCCCAGCAGGGTCTGGATGCTGGAGAAAGGAGCCAAAGGATGATGTGGAGAACACCCCAAAAACCAGCTCCGACCCTCCAGCACCCAAAAGAAACCCCAGAAGGATCTGGGTGCTGGAGAAAGGAGCCGAAGGAGGATGTGGAAAACATCCCAAAAATCAGCTCTGACCCTCCAACATCCAAAGGAAATCCCAGAAGGATCTGGATACTGGAGGAAGGAGCCAAAGGAGGATGTGGAGAATACCCTAAAAATCAGCTCTGACCCTCCAGCATCCAAAGGAAATCCCAGAAGGATCTGGGTATTGGAGAAAGGAGCCAAAGGATGGTGTGGAAAACACCCTAAAAATCAGCTCTGACCCTCCAGCTCCAAAAGGAAATCCCAGAAGGGTTTAGATACTGGAGAAAGGAGCCAAAGGATGGTGTGGAAAACCCCCCAAAAATCAGCTCTGATCTTCCAACATCCAAAGGAAATCCCAGCTGGGTCTGGGTGCTGGAGAAAGGAGTTT
>NW_016690729.1:8400-12764 GCF_001604755.1 Lepidothrix coronata
ATCCCAAAAGAAATCCCAGCAGGGTTTGGATACTGGTGGAAGGAGCCAAAGGAGGATGTGGAGAACACCCTAAAAATCAGCTCTGACCCTCCAACATCCCAAAAGAAATCCCAGCAGGGTTTGGATACTGGTGGAAGGAGCCAAAGGAGGATGTGGAGAACACCCTAAAAATCAGCTCTGACCCTCCAACATCCCAAAAGAAATCCCAGCAGGGTTTGGATACTGGTGGAAGGAGCCAAAGGAGGATGTGGAAAACCCCCCAAAAATCAGCTCTGACCCTCCAGCTCCCAAAGGAAATCCCAGAAGGATCTGGGTGCTGGAGAAAGGAGCCAAAGGATGACATGGAAAACACCCCAAAAATCAGCTCCAATCCTCCAGCATCCAAAGGAAATCCCAGCAGGATCTGGGTGCTGGAGAAAGGAGCCAAAGGATGGTGTGGAAAACCCCCCAAAACCCAGCTGCAACCCTCCAGCAACCAAAAGAAATCCCAGCAGGGTTTGGATACTGGAGAAAGGTTTTTATGGGCAACACCCTAAAAATCAGCTCTGATCCTCCAACATCCAAAGGAAATCCCAGCTGGGTTTGGATACTGGAGAAAGGAGCCAAAGGAGGATGTGGAGAACACCCTAAAAACCAGCTCTGACCCTCCAACATCCCAAAAGAAACCCCAGAAGGATCTGGATGCTGGAGGAAGGAGCCAAAGGGACGAGGCGGAAACTCCCCCGCCGGAAAATCCTCCCCGCCCCCGGATCTCCCAAAGGAAATCCCAGCAGGGTCTGGATGCTGGAGAAAGGAGCCAAAGGAGGATGTGGAGAACACCCTAAAAATCAGCTCCGACCCTCCAGCACCCAAAGGAAACCCCAGAAGGATCTGGGTGCTGGAGGAAGGAGCCAAAGGATGGTGTGGAAAACCCCCCAAAAATCAGCTCTGATCCTCCAGCTCCCAAAGGAAATCCCAGCTGGGTTTGGATACTGGAGAAAGGAGCCAAAGGAGGATGTGGAGAACACCCTAAAATCCAGCATCCAAAAGAAACCCCAGTTGTGTTTGGATACTGGAGGAAGGAGCCAAAGGAGGATGTGGAGAACACCTCAAAAACCAGCTCCAACCCTCCAGCACCCAAAGGAAACCCCGGAAGGATCTGGATGCTGGAGGAAGGAGCCAAAGGGACGAGGCGGAAACTCCCCCTGCCGGAAAATCCTCCCCGGCCCCGGATCTCCCCGAGGAAAAGCCCCGGCGGGGTCGAGGGGTGGGAGGAGGGCGCGGGCAGGACCTGTCGAAGGGCAGGGAGCTGCCCAGCAGGCTGGAGACCACGAGGCCNGGATCTGGGTGCTGGAAAAAGGAGCCAAAGGAGGATGTGGAAAACCCCCCAAAAACCAGCTCTGATCCTCCAACATCCAAAGGAAATCCCAGCAGGATCTGGGTGCTGGAAAAAGGAGCCAAAGGAGGATGTGGAAACCCCCCCAAAAACCAGCTCTGATCCTCCAACATCCAAAGGAAATCCCAGAAGGACCTGGGTGCTGGAGGAAGGAGCCAAAGGATGGTGTGGAAAACACCCTAAAAATCAGCTCTGATCCTCCAACATCCAAAGGAAATCCCAGAAGGATCTGGGTGCTGGAGAAAGGAGTTTATGGGCAACACCCTAAAAATCAGCTCTGACCCTCCAGCTCCCAAAGGAAATCCCAGAAGGATCTGGGTGCTGGAGAAAGGAGCCAAAGGATGATGTGGAAAACCCCCCCAAAATCAGCTCTGATCCTCCAGCACCCAAAGGAAATCCCAACAGGATCTGGGTGCTGGAGGAAGGAGCCAAAGGATGTGGAGAACACCCTAAAAATCAGCTCCAATCCTCCAGCTCCCAAAGGAAATCCCAGAAGGATCTGGGTGCTGGAGAAAGGAGTCAAAGGAGAATGTGGAGAAGACCCTAAAAATCAGCTCTGACCCTCCAGCATCCAAAGGAAACCCCAGAAGGATCTGGGTGTTGGAGAAAGGAGCCAAAGGATGGTGTGGAGAACACCCAAAAAATCAGCTCTGACCCTCCAGCATCCAAAAGAAATCCCAGAAGGATCTGAATACTGGAGAAAGGAGTTTATGGGCAACACCCTAAAAATCATCTCTGACCCTCCAGCTCCCAAAGGAAATCCCAGAAGGATCTGGGTGCTGGAGGAAGGAGCCAAAGGAGGATGTGGAGAACATCCCAAAAATCAGCTCTGACCCTCCAGCACCCAAAGGAAACCCCAGCTGGGTCTGGATACTGGAGAAAGGAGCCAAAGGATGGTGTGGAAACACCCCCCAAAAATCAGCTCTGACCCTCCAGCTCCAAAAGGAAATCCCAGAAGGATCTGAATACTGGAGAAAGGAGTTTATGGGCAACACCCTAAAAATCAGCTCTGACCCTCCAACATCCAAAGGAAACCCCAGCAGGGTCTGGGTGCTGGAGAAAGGAGCCAAAGGATGGTGTGGAGAACACCCCAAAAATCAGCTCTGATCGTCCAGCTCCCAAAGGAAATCCCAGCAGGGTTTGGATACTGGAGAAAGGAGCCAAAGGATGATATGAAAAAAACCCCAAAAATCAGCTCTGATCCTCCAGCATCCAAAAGAAATCCCAGAAGGATCTGGGTGCTGGAGGAAGGAGCCAAAGGATGGTGTGGAAAACCCCCCAAAAATCAGCTCTGATCCTCCAACATCCAAAGGAAATCCCAGTTGGGTTTGGATACTGGAGAAAGGACACAAAGGGTTTTTATGGGCAACACCCTAAAAATCAGCTCTGACCCTCCAGCATCCAAAAGAAACCCCAGAAGGATCTGGGTGCTGGAGAAAGGAGCCAAAGGATGGTGTGGAAAACATCCCAAAAATCAGCTCTGACCCTCCAACATTCAAAGGAAACCCCAGCAGGGTCTGGGTGTTGGAGAAAGGAGCCAAAGGAGGATGTGGAGAAGACCCCAAAAACCAGCTCCAACCCTCCAGCACCCAAAGGAAACCCCAGAAGGATCTGGGTGCTGGAGGAAGGAGCCAAAGGATGGTGTGGAAAACCCCCCCAAAATCAGCTCTGACCCTCCAGCACCCAAAGGAAATCCCAGAAGGATCTGGGTGCTGGAGAAAGGAGCCAAAGGATGATATGGAGAACACCCTAAAAATCAGCTCTGATCCTCCAGCTCCCAAAGGAAATCCCAGAAGGGTCTGGATACTGGAGAAAGGAGCCAAAGGATGATATGAAAAAAACCCCAAAAATCAGCTCTGATCCTCCAGCATCCAAAGGAAATCCCAGAAGGATCTGGATACTGGAGGAAGGAGCCAAAGGGGTTTTATGGGTAACACCCTAAAAATCAGCTCTGACCCTCCAGCATCCAAAGGAAACCCCAGAAGGATCTGGGTGCTGGAGAAAGGAGCCAAAGGATGGTGTGGAAAACACCCTAAAAATCAGCTCCAACCCTCCAGCTCCCAAAGGAAATCNCCAAAAATCAGCTCTGACTCTCCAACATCCAAAGGAAATCCCAGAAGGATCTGGGTGCTGGAGAAAGGAGCCAAAGGATGGTGTGGAAAACATCCTAAAAATCAGCTCTGACCCTCCAGCTCCCAAAGGAGATCCCAGCAGGATCTGGGTACTGGAGAAAGGAGTTTATGGGCAACACCCTAAAAATCAGCTCTGACTCTCCAACATCCAAAGGAAATCCCAGAAGGATCTGGGTGCTGGAGAAAGGAGCCAAAGGATGGTGTGGAAAACACCCCAAAAATCAGCTCTGATCTTCCAACATCCAAAGGAAATCCCAGCTGGGTTTGGATACTGGAGAAAGGTTTTTATGGGCAACACCCTAAAAATCAGCTCCAACCCTCCAGCACCTAAAAGAAATCCCAGCTGGATCTGGATACTGGAGAAAGGAGCCAAAGGAGGATGTGGAGAAGACCCCAAAAACCAGCTCCAACCCTCCAGTACCCAAAGGAAACCCCAGAAGGATCTGGGTGCTGGAGGAAGGAGCCAAAGGATGGTGTGGAAAACACCCTAAAAATCAGCTCTGATCCTCCAGCTCCCAAAGGAAATCCCAGAAGGGTCTGGATACTGCAGAAAGGTTTTTATGGGCAACACCCTAAAAATCAGCTCTGATCCTCCAACATCCAAAGGAAACCCCAGCAGGGTCTGGGTGTTGGAGAAAGGAGCCAAAGGATGGTGTGGAGAACACCCCAAAAATCAACTCTGATCCTCCAGCTCCCAAAGGAAATCCCAGCAGGGTTTGGATACTGGAGAAAGGAGCCAAAGGAGGATGTGGAAACCCCCCTAAAAACCAGCTCTGATCCTCCAACATCCAAAGGAAATCCCAGCAGGATCTGGGTGCTGGAAAAAGGAGCCAAAGGAGGATGTGGAAACCCCCCCA
>NW_016690729.1:13649-17349 GCF_001604755.1 Lepidothrix coronata
TGGAAAACACCCTAAAAATCAGCTCCAACCCTCCAGCTCCCAAAGGAAATCCCAGAAGGATCTGGGTGCTGGAGAAAGGAGCCAAAGGATGGTGTGGAAAACACCCTAAAAATCAGCTCCAACCCTCCAGCTCCCAAAGGAAATCCCAGAAGGATCTGGGTGCTGGAGAAAGGAGCCAAAGGATGGTGTGGAAAACCCCCCAAAAATCAGCTCTGACCCTCCAGCACCCAAAGGAAATCCCAGAAGGATCTGGGTGCTGGAGGAAGGAGCCAAAGGATGGTGTGGAGAAGACCCTAAAAACCAGCTCCAACCCTCCAGCACCCAAAAGAAATCCCAGAAGGATCTGGGTGCTGGAGAAAGGAGCCAAAGGATGGTGTGGAAAACACCCCAAAAATCAGTTCTGACCCTCCAGCTCCCAAAGGAAATCCCAGAAGGATCCGAATACTGGAGAAAGGAGTTTATGGGCAACACCCTAAAAATCGGCTCTGACCCTCCAGCACCCAAAGGAAATCCCAGAAGGATCTGGATGCTGGAGAAAGGAGCCAAAGGAGGATGTGGAGAAGACCCTAAAAACCAGCTCCAACACTCCAGCTCCAAAAGGAAATCCCGGAAGGATCTGGGTGCTGGAGAAAGGAGTTTATGGGCAACACCCTAAAAATCAGCTCTGACTCTCCAACATCCAAAGGAAATCCCAGCAGGATCTGGGTGCTGGAGGAAGGAGCCAAAGGAGGATGTGGAGAACACCCCAAAAACCAGCTCCAACCCTCCAGCAACCAAAAGAAACCCCAGCAGGGTTCGGACACTGGCAGAAGGAGCCAAAGGGGGGTGTGAGAAGCCAAAGGATGAAGCGGAAACTCCCCCTGGAAAATCATCTCCAATCCTGGATCTTCCAAAGGAAATCCCAGCAGGGTCTGGATGCTGGAGAAAGAAGCCAAAGGAGGATGTGGAGAACACCCCAAAAACCAGCTCCGACCCTCCAGCACCCAAAAGAAACCCCAGCAGGATCTGGGTGCTGGAGAAAGGAGTTTATGGGCAACACCCTAAATATCAGCTCTGACCCTCCAGCATCCAAAGGAAATCCCAGAAGGATCTGGGTGCTGGAGGAAGGAGCCAAAGGATGGTGTGGAAAACACCCTAAAAATCAGCTCTGATCCTCCAGCTACCAAAGGAAACCCCAGAATGATCTGGATGCTGGAGAAAGGAGCCAAAGGAGGATGTGGAAAACCCCCCAAAACCCAGCTCCAACCCTCCAGCAACCAAAAGAAATCCCAGCAGGGTTTGGATACTGGAGAAAGGTTTTTATGGGCAACACCCTAAAAATCAGCTCTGACCCTCCAGTATCCAAAGGAAATCCCAGAAGGATCTGGGTGCTGGAGAAAGGAGCCAAAGGATGGTGTGGAAAACACCCTAAAAATCAGCTCTGACCCTCCAACATCCAAAGGAAATCCCAACAGGGTTTGGATCCTGTGGAAGGAGCCAAAGGAGGATGTGGAAACCCCCCCAAAAATCAGCTCTGATCTTCCAACATCCAAAGGAAACCCCAGCAGGGTCTGGGTGTTGGAGAAAGGAGCCAAAGGATGATGTGGAGAACACCCTAAAAATCAGCTCTGATCCTCCAGCTCCCAAAGGAAATCCCAGAAGGATCTGGGTGTTGGAGAAAGGAGTTTATGGGTAACACCCTAAAAATCAGCTCTGATCCTCCAACATCCAAAGGAAATCCTAGAAGGATCTGGGTGCTGGAAAATGGAGCCAAAGGATGGTGTGGAAAACCCCCCAAAAATCAGCTCTGACCCTCCAACATCCAAAGGAAACCCCAGAAGGATCTGGGTGCTGGAGGAAGGAGCCAAAGGAGGATGTGGAGAAGACCCTAAAAACCAGCTCCAACCCTCCAGCACCCAAAAGAAACCCCAGAAGGATCTGGGTGCTGGAAAAAGGAGCCAAAGGGTTTTTATGGACAACAGCCTAAAAATCAGCTCTGACCCTCCAGCTCCCAAAGGAAATCCCAGAAGGATCTGGGTGTTGGAGAAAGGAGCCAAAGGATGGTGTGGAAAACCCCCCTAAAAATCAGCTCTGACCCTCCAGCTCCCAAAGGAAATCCCAGAAGGATCTGGGTGTTGGAGAAAGGAGCCAAAGGATGGTGTGGAAAACCCCCCTAAAAATCAGCTCTGACCCTCCAGCTCCCAAAAGAAATCCCAGAAGGATCTGGGTGCTGGAGGAAGGAGCCAAAGGATGGTGTGGAGAACATCCCATAAATCTGCTCTGATCCTCCAACATCCAAAGGAAATCCCAGCAGGGTTTGGATACTGGAGAAAGGAGCCAAAGGAGGATGTGGAGAAGACCCCAAAAACCAGCTCTGATCCTCCAACATCCAAAGGAAATCCCAGCAGGGTTTGGATACTGGAGAAAGGAGCCAAAGGAGGATGTGGAGAAGACCCCAAAAACCAGCTCTGATCCTCCAACATCCAAAGGAAATCCCAGCTGGGTTTGGATACTGGAGAAAGGAGCCAAAGGAGGATGTGGAAACCCCCCTAAAAACCAGCTCTGACCCTCCAACATCCAAAGGAAATCCCAGCTGGGTTTGGATACTGGAGAAAGGAGCCAAAGGAGGATGTGGAGAACACCCCAAAAACCAGCTCCGACCCTCCAGCACCCAAAAGAAACCCCGGAAGGATCTGGGTGCTGGAGGAAGGAGCCAAAGGGACGAGGCGGAAACTCCCCCGCCGGAAAATCCTCCCCGGCCCCGGATCTCCCCGAGGAAAAGCCCGGCGGGGTCGAGGGGCGGGAGGAGGGCGCGGGCAGGACCTGTCGAAGGGCAGGGAGCTGCCCAGCAGGCTGGAGACCACGAGGCCACAGTGCTGGGCCGCCAGGATGAACACGGTCTGCTGGGCCGCCTTCCGGAGGTGCTCCTGGTCCAGCTCCTCCAGCTTCCCGTGGATGATGCTCACGAGGTCGGGGATCTGGGGGGGAAGGATGGACAGAGAGACGGGGGGTGAGCCTGGAATGGGTGGTCAAGGGGCTCCAGGAGAGCTGGAGAGGGACTGGGGACAAGGGCTGGAGGGACAGGACACAGGGAATGGCTTCCCGGGGTTAGGTGGGATAGTGGGAAGGAATTGTTGGCTGGGGAGGGGCTGGGATGGAATTCCCAGAGGAGTTGTGGCTGCTCCACCCCTGGGAGTGTCCAAGGGCAGGTTGGATCCCCCTGGGATGGTGGGAGGTGTCCCTGCCCATGGCAGGGGGTGGGAATGGATGATCCTTAAAATTCCTTCCCACTCGAATCGTTCCACTGGAGCCAGGCTGGGAAAACTGGGAGTATCCAGCCTGGAGAAAGGAAGGATCCGGGGAGACCTTGCAGCCCCTTCCAGGGCCTGAAGGGGCTCCAGGGAGAGCTGGAGAGGGACTGGGGACAAGGGCTGGAGGGACAGCACCCAGGGAATGGCTTCCCAGGGTTAGGTGGGATAGTGGGAAGGAATTCCCGGCTGGGAGGGTGGGGAGGGGCTGGGATGGAATTCCCAGAGGAGCTGTGGCTGCTCCATCCCTGGGAGTGCCCAAGGGCAGGATGGATCCCCCTGGGATGGTGGGAGGTGTCCCTGCCCGTGGCAGGGGGTGGGAATGGATGATCCTTAAAATTCCTTCCCACTGGTTCCACTGGAGCCAGGCTGGGAAAACTGGGAGTATCCAGCCTGGAGAAGGGGAAGGATCC
>NW_016690729.1:21712-22626 GCF_001604755.1 Lepidothrix coronata
GTTCCACTGGAGCCAGGCTGGGAAAACTGGGAGTATCCAGCCTGGAGAAGGGGAAGGATCCAGGGAGACCTTGGAGCCCCTTCCAGGGCCTGAAGGGGCTCCAGGAGAGCTGGAGAGGGACTGGGGACAAGGGCTGGAGGGACAGCACCCAGGGAATGGCTTCCCAGGGTTAGGTGGGATAGTGGGAAGGAATTCCTGGCTGGGAGGGTGGGGAGGGGCTGGGATGGAATTCCCAGAGGAGCTGTGGCTGCCCCATCCCTGGGAGTGTCCCAGGCCAGGCTGGATCCCCCTGGGATGGTGGGAACTCTCCCTGCCCGTGGCAGGGGGTGGGAATGGATGACCCCCAAGCCCTTTCCCTCCCAAACCATTCCAAGATTCCACGACAGGGGTCAACCCCCTTCCCTCCGGCCCCTTCCCCGTGCTGGGCACCCCCCCAAAAGGACCTGCCCCTTTTCCCATCCCGTCAAAACCACCCCACCAGAGGTGGGAATTATCCAGGGGAAGAGACGGGAAGCAGCCAGACCCCTCTGGAGACGTCTCTGGAAGCGGCTCCCAGGCCCAGCAGCCGGAATTTTTTTTCCTTTACCTTCTCCTGCAGGACCCCTCCCCGCTCCTTGAGCAGGCAGTTGATGATGACGGTGGCGGCGCGGGAGCAATTCCTGTCGGGATCCCCCAGCCCCTCGAACAGGGCCAGCAGCAGGTTCAGGAGCTGATCCGGAGGGAGCCGCTTCCCAACCACCTGCGGGAGGGCGAGAGGTGGGAATTCTGTCGCCTGGGGGGACACCAGGGAACACCCAAATGCCCCCCCGGGGTCTCCTGGAGCTGTCCCTGGACTCCAGGATGGATGGAGCTGCTCCAGGGTGGGTGGGGGGAATGTCTGCTGGAATTCCCGCTGGGAATTTGGGGAATGGCAG
>NW_016690730.1:0-5094 GCF_001604755.1 Lepidothrix coronata
GCCCTCCTGCTTTCCCACCCCCTCCCAGCAGCATTTCTAGACCCTCCCTGATGTCTCTGCACCAGCTCTGGCTGTTCCCTGGAACACAAAGCCACAGGCTGATCCTGACTCCCTCTGGGTGACCTCTTGCACCACAAAGGTCCCCACTGAGTGATATTTCTTTTTCCTTACCTTCAGTCCCAACCTTCCATGCTACTCTTTGTGGAGATTTCGTTCTATTTCCAATATGGAGAAAAGCTCTATTCTGTCAGATCATCTCTAGACCCTCTCCAGTTCTTCCTCATTCCTCCAGAATGGGAACCTCACAGACAGACAGACCGGTCCAGATGTGGTGACCCCAGGGCTGAGTCCAGGAGGGGCACAACTCCCTTGTCTGGGTGCCCACACTCCCTCTAAGGCAGACCCATGTGCTGTTGGCCTGAAGTCAAGGGGCCATTTTGATTCTTCGTATCGTCATGGAATCAAGTGACACTGTGACCCTGCAGGGCCTCATGGAACCAAAGGAATACAGGGACACTGTGGAATCTCATGGAACCAAGGGACCATTGTGACAGCGGGGTCTGTTTTGAACAAAATAAACCCTGAGACATCTCAGAGCCTCATGGAACCAAGGGGCCATAGTGAAACTGCAGAGTCTCATGGCACCCACTGTGCCTCCCCAGAACTCCATGGAATCAAGCAGAACCGCTGCCTCCCCCCCGCCACTGCACGGACCGGAGTCGCTGGCTCTGCCCCAATTGGACACCTCTGGAGTCAGCGTGTTCTTGGGCAGCACAACTGATCTTAGACCAGAGAGTTTCCCAGATTTTTCTTTGCCCTCTCTTTCCCCTGGTTGGGGAAAAGGGGGAAAGTGGGCATGTGTTGATCCCTCTTTTTATTTGTTTAAAAAAGGGAGTTGGGGCTGGGGGGAGAGAGGAGGCAATTTGTGTCTCTGCTGTTGCTTTGAACTTTCTGTTGATATTGTTGTTTTTGCTGCTATACTTCTTGTCAGTAAACTCCTATTTTTCACTTACACCGCCTTGTATTTTGTTTACCTGTATTGGTGGGGAATAAAAGGGGAGTTAGTTCATTTCACTGGAGTTCCCACCCCAATATGTGTCTATAAACCAGGACAGGTTGCTCAATATTTAATTGCACAGAAAATTATTAAATTATTGCAAGAAGAACTCGATGACTTCCACGAGAAACCTGAGCAGGAAGACTGGGCCAATAAGGAGTGCCATTCTGAATGCTACACACTAGAAAATTGCCACTTTATTGCACCTAAAAAGCATCCAGTCATCATTTTTTCACAGGGCATCCTTGAGCTCCTGATTCCTCAGGCTGTAGAAGAAGGGGTTCAGTGCTGGAGGCACCACCGAGTACAGAACTGAGAGGGCCAGATCCAGGGATGGGGAGGAGATGAAGGGGGGCTTCAGGTAGGAAAAGAATGCGGTGCTGAGGAACAGGGAGAGCACGGCCAGGTGAGGGAGGCACGTGGAAAAGGCTTTGTGCTGTCCCTGCTCAGAAGGGATCCTCAGCACAGCCCTGAAGATCTGAACATAGGAGAAAACAATGAAAAAAAGCTACCGAAGAGTAAACAGGCACTAACCATAAGAAACCCAATTTCCCTGAGGTAGCCTGAGTGTGAGCAGGAGAGCTTGAGATGTGTGGGATTTCACAGAAGAACTGGCCCAGGGCATTGCCCTGGCACAGGGGCAGGGAAAATGTATTGGCTGTGTGCAGCAGAGCACTGAGAAAGCCAGTGGCCCAGGCAGCTGCTGCCATGTGGGCACAAGCTCTGCTGCCCAGGAGGGTCCCGTAGTGCAGGGGTTTGCAGATGGCAACGTAGCGGTCGTAGCACATGATGGTGAGGAGGGAAAATTCTGTTCCAAAGAAGAAGAACAGCAGAAAGACCTGAGCTGCACAACCCATGTAGGAGATGGTTGTGGTGTCCCAGAGGGAATTGTGCATGGCTTTGGGGACAGTGGTGCAGATGCAGCCCAGGTCTGTGAGGGAGAGGTTGAGCAGGAAGAAGCCCATGGGGGTGTGCAGGTGGTGGTCGCAGGCAACAATGCTGACGATGAGGCCGTTGGCCAGGAGGGCAGCCAGGGAGATGGCCAGGAAGAGCCAGAAGTGCAGGAGCTGCAGCTCCCTCCTGTCTCCAAATGCCAGTAGGAAGAACTGTGTGAGGGAGCTGCTGTTCCACATTTGCTGATTCTTAGCACAGGGTCTGTTTCAGAAAAGGAAAAGACAGGCAACAGTTAAGACAGACCTCTGTGAACAAGAACTCAGATTTTAAAAGAAACTGACATGTCAAATGTCACAAAATGCACTTCCAAGGAGGCAGTTTTGCTCTGCTGCAGTGGAACGTGGAAATTTTGGTAGAGCTCTCACAGACACAAGGAGTGTCCGATGTAACAGACCTTGAATACAGAAGTTACATCTCTACACTCATGACTAAGAGGAGCTGGGGCTGCACAGCAGAAGCTTAGTCTGAGCTTAGAATAATTTTGCCTGTGTTTTCTATTTTTACCGTCATACCTGGGGAAGGTTCTTTTCCACTGCAGAATTCCAATGCAATCTTCATTTCTATGACCCAGGGCACAGTGCCTAGAAGAGCTGCAGGGAAGGGTCTCCAGAGCTGCCTGAACGCTCCCTCCCCCAGGCCCTGGGGGCACTTGCCCCGCACTTGCCCAGGGCTCTGCTGCCTGGAGCTGTCCCTGCCAGCAAGTGCTTCCCTGGGCCCAGAGCTGCGCCCTGGCAGCACTGCCAGCCTGTGGGACTCAGCTCACCCTGCAGAGCCCTCCCAGCAGCACAGGGCACTGCCCAGGGGCATCTCTGCCTCCGCAGGCTCTGATGGCAAAGTCAGAGTAACCCTGAGGAGGCCGGAAAAGTGACCCTGATGCTGTCTATAAGACAGTTTTGATGTCTGATACTCTCAGGTTAAATCCTCTCTAATCTAACTGAGTTCAAGCTCAAGCGTCTCCTCCTGTGCTCAGAGATTGATTTCCCTGTCACAGTCAGCACCCAGACAACCCAGTATAACCCTGAAGGAAGTGGTTCTTTCTCTTTAAGGTACCTCCTCTCTGTCTGTGCCTCTTGCAAATGCCTTCTGGGAAATCTCCTGCTTTGATCCGGAGTGGTGACCAGCCATAATCCCCGCAGCACACTGTTGAGATCAGAGGCACTCTGCCCTGCTGTGCCCTCCCAGGAGTTGTTCCTTCCCCAGAACCCTTCTCCCCCAGCCCCGTGGCAGCTCCTTGGCCGGGCTGAGAGCTGACCCTGGCAGGCAGCAGAGTCCCTGCCCCAGCACACAGAACCCTGGGGGGCAGGACCCTGCTCTGCACCACAGCCCTGGGCACCCCTGGCTGCACCCCCACCTTCCCACCCCACAGCCAGACCTGGCACAGCGAACCTTCTTGCCCTGGGCCTCTGAGGGGGCAGCAGCAAGTCCTGCTCTGCAGCAGTTTCTCCTGATGCACCCCAGGAAATCCAGCAGAGCCATCCTGACAGCTCCTGCCACTGCTGCCATTTGGCAACAGGGAGAGGCACTTGCAGGAACTCACCTGCACTGCTCTGCAGCCACAGCCTGACCGTGGCAAAGGGCTGGCAAGGTTCCTCCGCTGAGCAGCTCTGCCCTGTCCTCCCACCCCAGGATCCCTTGAACCTCCTGCTCCCTTCTCCTGTCTGCCCTTGCTGCCTGCAGCTCCTGCCCTGCTCTGCCATATGGCCACTTCCCCTGCACTGCAGCAACTGGGAGAGTCCTGCTGAAAGATCCTAGAAGCTGTGGGATGTGCCAGCTTTAGGAGATGCCTCCAGAAAGGCAAGTTGAACTTTCCTACAGCCAGAGAATTCTTCATTCAAATCCTGGGAAGGTTTCTTGCGTAGTGAGAGCTCAGTCACCTCCCAGCCCAGGCTGCCTCTCCTCTCTACCTTCTCTCCTGTGCCCTGGGTGCTGCAGGCAGTGCCCTCAGCCCTGCTGGGCTGTGCAGAGGAGTTGCTCCTGGGCAGAGCTGTCTCTTTGAAGCTCTTCTTGCTTGCCAGGAGCTCCCTGTGTGCCAGGAGCCCAGCAGAGCTCAGCAGCACAGCCACAGCCCCAGGCAGCCCTTTCTCTGCCCCTCTGGGCTCCCTCCAGTTCCCAGGTTGCAGGGCTGGGATGGGTTGGGAGAGAAGACCAAGGAGACAGAAGATAGAGAGAGCAGGAGAGAGGTGTCCTCAGCAGGAAGGAGCTTCTTGGACCTGCAGAGCTGCTCTAGGGGATGAATATATTGGGTGAACTTTTGTAGGTGAGGGTCAGAGGAGAGACTATTTGGCTGACATTGTGGAGTGAGACAAAGAGCCCATTCAAGTTGGCTTTGCTAACCCTGGAATTCAATGGAATGGTACCACGACAGGGAGGCTCATTTGCATCTGCTTCTCTCCAAGAGGGAGAGTTGGGCCTGGGTGTGAAAAGCAGTGTCAACCTTGGCTGTGGTGAAACTGGAATGGGAAGTGTCACCTGCCAAGGGGAAGGGCAAGAGAAGAGTGCAGATCCTGGACTTGAGAGGAGCAGACTTTGGCTGAGTCTTGTGACTTGGAGTGGGGGACCCACCCATGTGAGAAACACAGAAGGGCAGAAGAGCTGAGTGCAATTGGTCTGCAAGGACAGTGGCAGGGACCAGTCTGTGCACACCAACAGTCAGGGAAACAAGCAGAGCTGATAAGGAGATGAAGGGCAGATCCCAGAGGGTCCTAATCAGTGGCACAGGGTGTGGCTGGAGGCCTGTCACCAGTGGTGTCCCCCACGGGCCTCTACTGGGCCAAGTGGAGTTTAACTTGTCCCTCAGTGACTTGGATGAGGGGGTCAGTGCTTCCTCAGGAAGTTCACTGATGACACAAAGCTGGAACAGTGGTTGATACCCCAGAGGACTCTGCAGCCCTTCAGGTTGCAGAGATGGGCAGAGAAGAACCTTCTCTCATTTTATTCTGAGCATGATGTCCTATGGACTGGACTATCCCAAGCTGTCCCAGCCATGTCCCCTGTGAAACACTTGCCCAGCCCAGCCCATTGGGTGCGGGTGGTTGCAGAGATGCTTCCTTCGGGGCCAGCACTGCCCAGGGACAGCCAAAGCC
>NW_016690730.1:5558-8158 GCF_001604755.1 Lepidothrix coronata
CTGTGAGGTCCCTTCTGCCCCTGGAGGGCACAGGCCAAGAGCAGGAAGGTGGCTGGGGAAGGGCCTGTGAGGTCCCTTCTCTCAGCAGGAGCTGATGGCTCAGCCTGTGACTCATGACTGGGCCAGGGGCTTTCCAGCTGCCCCCGCCCTGGCCTGTGACAGCCCAGTACAAGGCCCGTTTGGTTCAAGGAGGTCCTGCAGTGTCACAATGACCTCTTGATTCCGTGAAGTTCCACAGTGTCCCAGGGCTCCCCTGATTCCATGAGGCCCCTCGTGTCCCAGTGGCCACTTGCTTCCATGTGTTTCTGCAGTTGCCCAGGATTCCTTTTGTTCCATGAGGTCCTGCAGTGTCCCAAGGGCCACTTGATTCCATATGGTTGCTCAGTGTCACAAAGGCCCCTTGTTTCCACAAGGTTCTTCAGTGTCTCCTTGTTCCCACTCTTTCATGAGGTTCTGCAGTGTCACATTGGCCCCTTCATTCCATGAGGTTCCACTGTGTCCCTAGATTCCTTTGGCTCCATGAGACCCTGCCTTGTCAGACTGGGCCCTTGATTCTCTGAGGTTCCACGGGGTAACAATGGTCCCTTACTTCCCTGAGGTTCCAAAATGTTTCTGGGTTCCTGTGGTTTCATGAGGGCCCGCCTGTCAAATGGTCCCTTAGTTCGACGAGTATCCACCCTGTCCCCGTTTTCCTCTGCTTCCATGAGGCCCTGGAGTGTCAAAATGACCCCTTGTTTCCATGAATTGCAGAATGTCTTGGAGCTCCTTTGGTTCTACTGGGAGCTGCATGTCCCAGTGTTCCCTCATTACTGGGATGTTCTCCACAATTCCTTTAGTTCCATGAGGCTCGGCAGTGTCACAACTGGCCCTTGACTCCATGAGGTTCCAAAAAGTCCCAGTTTACCTTTGGCTCCATGAGGCCCTGTAGTGTCACAATGGCCCCTTGTTTCCATGAGGTTCCACAGTGTCTCAAGATTCGTTTTTTCCATGAGGCCACGGACTTTTACTATGGAGCCCTGATTCCATGGAGCTATGCTGTGTCACAATGGCACCTTGGTTCCATGAGATCCTACAGTGTCCCAGGGTTCCTTTTGTAACATGAGACCCTGCAGTATTTCAGGTGCCCCTTGATTCCATGACATTCCACAGGGTTCCTCTGATTCCATGAGGCCCCACATGTCACAATGGCCTCTTGATCCCATGAGGTTCCACAGTGTCCCAAGGGTCCCTCTAGCTCCGTGTGGCTCTTTGACATCCCGTGACCTCTCGGCTCTTTAGGAGCCCTGAGAACTTCAACAGGGGGAAGTGCCAGATTCTGCCCTGGGATGGGGCAACCCCGCATGGACGGACAGACTGGGAAGGAGAGGCTGGAAAGCAGTGCCGGGAAAGTGCCCTGAGGGTGCTGGTGGGTGGCCAGTTGGCCCAGAGTCAGCAGTGCCCTGGCAGCCAGGAGGGCCAAGCCTGTCCTGGGGGCATCAGGCCCAGCATGGTCAGCCAGGCCAGGGAGGGGATTGTCCCGCTCTGCTCTGCCCTGGGACGGCCTCACCTGCACCATTGGGGCAGTTTGGGGGGACACAATGAAAGGGAGAGATTGAGCCATTAGAGAGTGTTAAAAGGAGGGCAAAGAAGATGGGGAAGGGCCTTGGGGGGAAGGCGTGTGACGACACTGAGGGCACTTGATGTGTTCAGCTGGAAGAGACTGAAGGGAGACCTCACTGCAGTTCCAACTTCCTGGGGAGGGGCAGAGGAGGGGCAGGCCCTGAGCTCTGCTCTGGGGGGACCAGGGACAGGACTGAGGGAATGACCTGGAATTGTGTTAGGGGAGGTTTAGGTTGGATCTTAGGAAAAGGTTCTTCCCCCAGAGGGTGGTTGGGCACTGACCAGGCCCCCCGGGCAGTGGGCAGAGCACCGAGGCTGACAGAGCTCAAGAAGTGTTTGGATCATCTTCTCAGGCTCATGGTGTGACCCTTGGGGATGGTCCTGTGCAGGACTAAGGGTTGGACTCGGTTGTCCTTGTGGGTCCCTTTCAGCTCATCCTATTCTGTGATTCTGTGATTATCAACCCTGTGTTCAGCACAAACCAAAACATAGCCCTGCACTCACCATGGGGAAGAAATTTAACTGTACTCCCCCTGAAACCAGCACACCCTTTATGGGCTCTCACAGAAACATCCCACAGTCTATTTTCCACTTGGAACCAGTGACTCTGAGCTCCTGCTTCCCCAGCCCCCAGGGATGGTCTCCTCGTCTGCTCATTACTCCACACTCTCTTCTCAGTGATGGCATCTTAACGAGACAAGCCCCTGGGAATAATTTACATGTAAGCCTTCAGTTCTTTTGTGGTTAATTAGACAGATCTCAGAAGTGCATTCAAAGTGAATATCTTATATTAATAAAACCATGAGAAAACATGTCCTTTTTTGTGGCCTGTTTACTTTTTCCCTGTTTTAACATTGATATCACCAATCCTCAGTCAATATTGATTCCAGGCACTTCCTAATTCAGTGGGAATAGATACCAAAATCAAGACCCTTTATGCCTGACAATCCATCAGACTTTATCCCTATCCCCACCCCACCATTCCCTCATCAAACCCCTGG
>NW_016690730.1:13759-15172 GCF_001604755.1 Lepidothrix coronata
CACAGAGATGTAGGAACTTTATTTGAATTAATTTTTTACGTTTTGGGTTAACAATAGCTTCTCTAAAAACATAGAAATTCATGTCCTAGCAACAGAAATTCCTTGGCGAAGGAGTTTGGGACTCAAAGAATCACAGAATTGTTTGGCTGGAAGGGACATAAAAGCTCATGTGGTCCAAGTCCCTGGACACAGAGAGTGACATCTTCATTAATTGAGGCTGCTCAAAGTTCCTGACCTTGGACAAATCCAGGAAGGGGACATCCTCTTCTGTTGTAGTCCTTGCCAGCACCACTGGTAAGTATTTCTTCATTTTATCAAATATAAATCTCCTCTATTTCAGTTCAAAATCATTGCCCCATATTTTACCACTACAGGCCTTGCTAAAATGTATCCCTGTAACTTAGACCATGTTTTCATCTGCAGACACCTTGGAGAGTGCACAGAGATGTCTCAGGAAGGGGTTTGGAGGTCTCAAACCTATGACCACTCTACAGGGGCAAAAGAGTCGTGGGTTCAGTGTTGTGCACAGGACAGCAAAGAAGAACCCTGGGAGTGCTTGAAGAGTCGCTTCAGAGAGGGTGGATGCTTTTGTCGTAGCAGAAAACAGAACGAGAAAGAAAGAATTAATGCCAAGTGCAGCTGGGGAGGTCCTGAGTGGACATGAGGAAAAAAGAATTTCACTCCGTGGAAAACTCTGGGATGCAAGACATCACCCAGCAGGAGTCTGGATGAGCCCAAGGCTTTGTGTGTGCAGGAAGAGCCAGGGAGGACTCAGAGATGTCAGTGCAAGAAGGTGCCAGTTAGGTGTGGCAGCCGGGAGGATGACAACAACCTGCAGGGAAAGGGGCAGGGCATGGACACCGTAGGACAACCTGGGCTGGAGAGGAGAGAGGGATGGGGAGAAGCTGAAAGGCCCTGACAGAGCCACCTTCTGCAGGCCTTTTGCCATTGCTATTGTCTGTGCCCCTGATGTCAGGAGGAGACAAGTGGCCCTTGCAGCCCTGGGGCCTCATGGCCTCCTTGTCCCTGCTCAGCAGCCTGGTAGGTGCCACCCCATGGTCCTGCCCTTGGCATTGCAAATCCCACATCCCAGTGCCCCAGGAAGAGCCCTGAGGAATGAGGCAGGGAGAGCATCTGCCTTCCCAGGGGCTGGTGGTCAGGCCTTGGCCCATTGGATGAAGGAAACAATTCCAGGTTTATTCAGCATCAGAGCCACCTTTCCTTTGCTTGTCAACCCTTGTCATCACTGTCTGCAGTTTTCTGCCCTAACTGGAACCCGGGGACACCTTCTCAGTTGTGTCCCTCAGTGAGACTCATTAGCACTACAAGAAACATTAGTGTTTCAATCTCATTTTGACTTCTTGAGAAGTTGTTTGAACTTCCTCTCAGGGACTGAGTCTCATGTAAACAACA
>NW_016690730.1:20804-22581 GCF_001604755.1 Lepidothrix coronata
CATGCACAATTCCCTCTGGGACACCACAATCATCTCCTACATGGCATGTGCTGCACAGCTCCTTTTCTTTGTCTTCTTCATGTCAGCAGAGTTTTCCCTCCTCACCATCATGTGCTACGACCGCTACATTGCCATCTGCAAACCCCTGCACTACGGGACCCTCCTGGGCAGCAGAGCTTGTGCCCACATGGCAGCAGCTGCCTGGGCCACTGTGTTTCTCAATGCTCTGCTGCACACAGCCAATACATTTTCCCTGCCCCTGTGCCAGGGCAATGCCCTGGGCCAGTTCTTCTGTGAAATCCCACACATCCTCAAGCTCTCCTGTTAACACTAAGGCTACCTCAGGGAAATTGGGCTTATTAGGATTAGTGCCTCTATAGGGTATGATTTTTACTTTTTCATTGTTTTCTCCTATGTACAGATCTTCAGGGCTGTGTTGATGATCCCCTCTCAGCAGTGGCGGCACAAAGCCTTTTCTACATGCCTCCCTCACCCGGCCGTGCGCTCCCTCTTTGTCAGTACTGCCGCATTTTCCGACCTGAAGCCCCCCTCCATCTCCTCCCCATCCCTGGACCTGGCTCTGTCAGTTCTGTACTCAGTGATGCCTCCAGCACTGAACCCACTCATCTACAGCCTCAGGAACCAAGAGCTCAAGGATGCCATATGGAAAATGATGACTGGATGCTTCTTAAGAGCAACAATCTGCCTTTTTTCTTCTGCAGACTACTCATTTTGTAACATTTTCTAGGCCAACATGCTTTCTAAATCTTTTGAGAGTGGTGGTAGGGACTGTGTCCTATATTTATTCCTCCTTTAATGTCATTAACACAGAAATTTATTTTTCATCTCATACCTGATTCACTCTCTACCTGTATAAAACACGTGCGAACAATCCAGAGTGGAATAGCTGGGGAACACAGGATAATCAGTCATCCCATGAAAGCCTTGGAAAATTCCCTGCCTGAATCACAGCCCTAACGGAACAGTTTGGATACAATTCCCAAATAGTTTGGAAACTCCAGTCATTTCTGACACAAGGATGGGGATTCAGCAGACAACTAAAGCCAGTCACCTTGTGAGCCCAAAACTAGCAGGGCTGAGGGAGGCCCTGGCAGCTCCCCAGCACCTCCCTCTCAGTGGGACACCTCTGGCAGCCTCTTGCAGCTCGGGAACCCTCCAGTTTGCAACAATCCAAAGACCAGCGCTGATGCCCAGGACAATTCTGATCCCCCTCAACAAACACTCCTCCAGCTGTGACCATTGTCTGGTGGCAAACACAACAAGGAGAATTTTGGAGAAGAACCTTTCCACACCCAGCTCTTGATGTGTCCACACATCTCTGCCTGGGTGTGGGTGTGATTTGACTGTGGTGTGAAGGTTGTTACTGGGAATCTATAATTCAGTCACTGTTAAAATTGTAGCAAATGCTATTGAATCACTTGATAACTGTTCAAATGGTCAGTGATTAAGCGATATTAATCTCTTTTGCTCCCTTTTCTTTGCACCTGACCCTCTTGCATCCCAAGGCTCTGGGTAAATCATTCTTTCATCAAAAAATATATATTTTTCATGACGTCCACTTTAAAATCTTCTTGCTTGACTAAACTACAAAACAACTCCAATTAACTGTAGAAGTCTTGAAGACATGAAGACAATTAAAGGAATGGAAATAATTTGTTTTTCAGTGTTTTAATGGGTCCCACAGTGTGTTTGGAGTTGCATCAGCTGTCAGTCCAAGATGGGCCATGTCAGAACTGGTGAGGTTGAGGGGTGAGGA
>NW_016690731.1:0-1449 GCF_001604755.1 Lepidothrix coronata
GGGACACTGGGATTTGGGATCACTGGATAGAAATGGGATGGGAAGGACCTGGATCTGGGACACTGGGATTTGGGATCACTGGATGGAGATGGGATGGGAAGGGCCTGGATCTGGGACACTGGGATTTGGGATCACTGGATGGAGATGGGATGGGAAGGGCCTGGATCTGGGACACTGGGATGTGGCACCACCGGTTAATGGGGTGGGAAGGACCTGGATCTGGGACACTGGGATCTGGGACACTGGGATCTGGGATCACTGGGGTCTGGGATCACTGGGATCTGGGATCAGTGGCTAACAGGATGGGAAGGACCCGGATCTGGGACACTGGGATGTGGGATCGCTGGTTAACAGGATGGGAAGGACCCGGATCTGGGAACACCAGGATCTAGGATCAATGGTTAATAGGATGGGAAGGACCCAGATCTGGGACACCGGGATCTGGGATCAGTGGTTAACAGGATGGGAAAGACTCAGATCTGGGAACACCTGGATCTGGGATCACCTGATGGAGCCAGGATGGAAAGGACCCGGATCTGGGACACTGGGATGTGGGATCACTGGGATCTGGGACACTGGGATCTGGGATCAGTGGTTAACAGGATGGGAAGGACCTGGATCTGGGACACTGGGATGTGGGATCAGTGGTTAATGGGATGGGAAGGACCTGGATCTGGGAACACCGGGATCTGGGATCACCTGAAGGTGCCAGGATGGAAAAGACCCAGATCTGGGACACCAGGATCAATGCTAATGGGATGGGAAGGACCCGGATCTGGGAACACCGGGATCTGGGATCACTGGTTAACAGGATGGGAAGGACCCGGATCTGCGATCAGTGGTTAATAGGATGGGAACGACCGGGATCTGGGACACCAGGATCAATGCTAATGGGATGGGAAGGACCCGGATCTGGGAACACCGGGATCTGGGATCACTGCTAATGGGATGGGAAGGACGCGGATCTGGGAACACTGGGATCTGGGATCACCTGATGGAGCCAGGATGGAAAAGACCCAGATCTGGGACACTGGGATCTGGGATCACTGCTAATGGGATGGGAAGGACCCGGATCTGGGAACACTGGGATCTGGGATCACTGGTTAACAGGATGGGAAGGACCTGGATCTGGGAACACCAGGATCTGAGATCACTGGGATCTGGGATCGCTGGTCAACAGGATGGGAAGGACCCGGATCTGGGACACTGGGATGTGGGATCACTGGGATCTGGGATCAGTGGTTAACAGGATGGGAAGGACCCGGATCTGGGACACTGGGATGTGGGATCACTGGGATCTGGGATCAGTGGTTAACAGGATGGGAAGGACCCGGATCTGGGACACTGGGATCTGGGATCACTGGGATCTGGGATCAGTGGTTAATGGGATGGGAAGGACCCGGATCTGGGACACTGGGATCTGGGATCACTGGGATCTGGGATCAGTGG
>NW_016690731.1:2153-3252 GCF_001604755.1 Lepidothrix coronata
GTCGTGTGACGCAACTGCTCGGCAAAAACGGCACAAAATTCCAGCTGCGAGTTGCTGGAAGGAGGCGGTTTTGTCCGGGATGACCGGAATTAATGAAGGTGCCTCCTGCTTATTAGACGGAAAACTTTGAGCGGTTTCTCCGTCCGTGCCCTTTTTGGGGGGAACATAAAAACCGTCCTCACCTGTCCCCAGCAGGCCGCGGCGTGGAGGGGCTGCCACCCGTCCTCGTCCCGGCAGTGGGTGCCGGCGCGGTGCTCCAGGAGCAGCTCGGCCGCTTCCAGGTACCCGTTGGCCGCTGCCACGTGGAGCTGGTGGGAATTTGGGACACACGGACACACGGAGACGTGACTTGGGGACAGCTCAGGGGGTCGGCGGCACTCGCGGGGGTGTCACTCGCGCTCACCAAGGTGGCCCCGTGTCCCCGCGGCGCGTCCAGGTCGGCGCCCGCCCGCGCCAGCTCCCGGATTTCCCGGATCATGGAGCGCTCCGTGGCGGCTCGAGCCTCCTCGATGCGCTCCTGGGTGATCCCTGACGGGGAGGGGACGGGTGACAAAGCGACCCCGGTGACCCCGCCATTCCCGCCGTCATTCCCGGTTTTCCGCTCACCCCGCTCGGCCATGGCGCCCTCCAGGAAATCCAGCGTGGCCTCGTCCTCGCACAGGTCGTAGGGCATGTTCCCGTCGGAATTCACGGCCAGCAGGTCGGCGCCGCTGTGCCGGGACAATCCCGAGGGTCAGGGACGGCCCGGGATCCCCCCCCGGGGCCCGTCGCCGTCCCGGTATTCCCGGTATTCCCGCGGTACCGTTGGATGAGCAGCTGGACCAGGCGGAGGTGGCCGCAGGTGGCGGCGGCGTGGAGGGGCGTCCACAGCTCCGTGTCCCGGGAATTCACGTCGGCGCCGGCGTCCAGGAGCACGGACACCACGGGCACGGAGTCGTCGATGCAGCACTGGGAACGGGGCGAGGCCGGGATGGGCCGGGAGGGGCCGGGAACGCCGCGGGATGGCCCGGGACAGAGGCGGGAGGGGGGCGACGGTGTGGGATGGGAAGGATGGTGGGATGGGATGGGGGGCGGTGGTTAACGGGATGGGAAGGATGGT
>NW_016690731.1:4157-5714 GCF_001604755.1 Lepidothrix coronata
ATGGGAAGGACCTGGATCTGGGACACTGGGATGTGGGAGCACTGGTTAATGGGATGGGAAGGACCTGGATCTGGGACACTGGGATGTGGGATCAGTGGTTAATGGGATGGGAAGGACCTGGATCTGGGACACTGGGATTTGGGATCACTGGATGGACATGGGATGGGAAGGACCTGGATCTGGGACACTGGGATTTGGGATCACTGGATGGAGACGGGATGGGAAGGACGTGGATCTGGGACACCAGGATCCAGCACTGCAAATTAATGGGATGGGAAGGGCCTGGATCTGGGACACCGGGATCTGGGATCACCTGATGGAGCCAGGATGGAAAAGACCCAGATCTGGGACACCAGGATCAATGCTAATGGGATGGGAAGGACCCGGATCTGGGAACACTGGGATCTGGGATCACTGGTTAATGGGATGGGAAGGATGCAGAGCTGGAACACTGGGATATGGCACCACTGGTTAATGGGATGGGAAGGACCTGGATCTGGGACATTGGGATTCGGGATCACTGGATGGAGATGGGATGGGAAGGACTTGGATCTGGGACACTGGGATTTGGGATCATTGGTTAATGGGATGGGAAGGACCCCGATCTGGGACACCAGGATCTGGGATCACCTGAAGGTGCCAGGATGGAAAAGACCCAGATCTGGGACACCAGGATCAATGCTCATGGGATGGGAAGGACCCGGATCTGGGAACACCAGGATCCAGCACCGCAAATTAATGGGATGGGAAGGACTTGGATCTGGGACACTGGGATCTGGGATCAGTGGGATCTGGGATCAGTGGCTAACAGGATGGGAAGGACCCGGATCTGGGACACTGGGATCTGGGATCACTGGGATCTGGGATCACCGGGATCTGGGATCAGTGGTTAACAGGATGGGAAGGACCCAGATCTAGGATCACTGGGATCTGGGATCACCTGATGGAGCCAGGATGGGATGGACCCGGATCTGGGACACCGGGATCTGGGACACCGGGATCTGGGATCACTGGGATCTGGGATCAGTGGTTAACAGGATGGGAAGGACCCGGATCTGGGATCACTGGGATCTGGGGTCACCGGGATCTGGGATCACTGGGATCTGGGATCAGTGGTTAACAGGATGGGAAGGACCCGGATCTGGGATCACTGGGATCTGGGATCACCGGGATCTGGGATCACTGGTTAACAGGATGGGAAGGACCCGGATCTGGGACACTGGGATCTGGGATCACTGGGATCTGGGATCACTGGGGTCTGGGATCACTGGGATCTG
The DNA here is from genome assembly GCF_001604755.1 of Lepidothrix coronata. NCBI lineage: Eukaryota > Metazoa > Chordata > Aves > Passeriformes > Pipridae > Lepidothrix > Lepidothrix coronata. The sequence continues at coordinate 5,435 of NW_016690731.1, forward strand.
GGATCAGTGGCTAACAGGATGGGAAGGACCCGGATCTGGGACACCGGGATCTGGGCTCAGGGGGGCAGAATTCCCGGGGCTGATCCCGGTACCTGGTGCAGGGCCGTCAGTCCGTCCTCGTTGCACAGGTCGGGGCTGATCCCGCTCTCCAGGAACTGCCGGACTGGGAAGCAACGGGATGGGAATGCGGGAGCTGCCGGCGGCACCGGGGATCCCAACGGCATTCCCGAGATTCCCAGGGCAACCCCCAGCATTCCCGAGATTCCCAGGGCAACCCCCA
>NW_016690731.1:10385-16412 GCF_001604755.1 Lepidothrix coronata
GCACTTCCAAGGATTCCAGTGGCACTCCCAAGCATCCCAATGGAAACATGGAGAATCCCAATGGAACCACAGAGAATTCCAATGGCACTTCCAAGGATTCCAGTGGCACTCCCAAGCATCCCAATGGAAACATGGAGAATCCCAATGGAACCACAGAGAATTCCAATGGCACTTCCAAGGATTCCAGTGGCACTCCCAAGCATCCCAATGGAAACATGGAGAATCCCAATGGAACCACAGAGAATTCCAATGGCACTTCCAAGGATTCCAGTGGCACTCCCAAGCATCCCAAGGATCCCAGCAGCATCCCAGTGGAACCATGGAGAATCCCAATGGAACCACTGAGCACCCCAAGGGCACTTCCAAGGATTCCCATGGCACTGCCAAGCATCCCAATGGAACCACAGAGAACCCCAATGGCACTTCCAAGGATTCCAGTGGCACTGCCAAGGATTCCAGTGGCACTCTCAAGCATCCCAATGGAACCATGGAGAATCCCAATGGAACCACTGAGCACCCCAAGGGCACTTCCAAGGATTCCAGTGGCACTGCCAAGGATTCCAGTGGCACTGCCGAGCATCCCAATGGAACCATGGAGAATCCCAATGGAAGCACAGAGAATCCCAGTGGCACTTCCAAGGATTCCAGTGGCACTCCCAAGCATCCCAGGGATCCCAGCAGCATCCCAGTGGAACCCCCAAGTATCCCAACAGCCCTTCCAAGGATTCCCGTGGCACTGCCAAGCATCCCAATGGAACCATGGAGAATCCCAATGGAACCACTGAGCACCCCAATGGTGCTTCCAAGGATTCCCATGGCACTCCCAAGCATCCCAGGGATCCCAGCAGCATCCCAATGGAACCATGGAGAATCCCAATGGAACCACTGAGAATCCCAATGGCACTTCCAAGGATTCCAATGGAACCATGGAGAATCCCAGTGGAACCCCCAAGTATCCCAACAGCACTTCCAAGGATTCCAGTGGCACTCCCAAGCATCCCAATGGAACCATGGAGAATCCCAATGGAACCATAGAGAATCCCAATGGAACCATGGAGAATCCCAATGGAACCACAGAGAATCCCAGTGGCACTTCCAAGGATTCCAACGGAACCATGGAGAACCCCAACGGAAGCACAGAGAATCCCAATGGCACTTCCAAGGATTCCAGTGGCACTGCCGAGCATCCCAATGGAACCATGGAGAATCCCAACGGCCCTTCCAAGGATTCCAGTGGCACTGCCGAGCATCCCAGGGATCCCAGCAGCATCCAGTGGAACCCCCAAGTATCCCAACGGCCCTTCCAAGGATTCCAGTGGCACTGCCGAGCATCCCAATGGAACCATGGAGAATCCCAATGGAACCACAGAGAATTCCAGTGGCACTTCCAAGGATTCCAGTGGCACTCCCAAGCATCCCAAGGATCCCAGCAGCATCCCAATGGAACCATGGAGAATCCCAATGGAACCACAGAGAATCCCAATGGCACTTCCAAGGATTCCAGTGGCACTCCCAAGCATCCCAGCAGCATCCCAACGGAACCCCCAAGTATCCCAACGGCCCTTCCAAGGATTCCCATGGCACTCCCAAGCATCTCAGGGATCCCAGCAGCATCCCAATGGAACCACAGAGAATCCCAATGGCACTTCCAAGGATTCCAATGGCACTGCCAAGGATTCCCATGGCACTCCCAAGCATCCCAAGGAAACCAGTAGCATCCAATGGAACCATGGAGAATCCCAATGGAACCACAGAGAATCCCAATGGCACTTCCAAGGATTCCAATGGCACTGCCAAGGATTCCCATGGCACTCCCAAGCATCCCAATGGAACCATGGAAAATACCAATGGAAGCACTGAGTACCCCAAGGGCACTTCCAAGGATTCCAGTGGCAGTGCCAAGCATCCCAGGGATCCCAGTAGCATCCCAATGGAACCATGGAGAATCCCAATGGAACCACCGGGGATCCCAACGGCACTTCCAAGGATTCCCAACAGCACTGTGAGCATCCCAAGGATCCCAGCAGCGTCCCAATGGAACCATGGAGAATCCCAGTGGAACCCCTGAGTATCCCAATGGTACTTCCAAGGATTCCCGTGGCACTGCCAAGCATCCCAATGGAAACATGGAGAATCCCAATGGCACTTCCAAGGATTCCCATGGCACTCCCAAGCATCTCAGGGATCCCAGCAGCATCCCAATGGAACCATGGAGAATCCCAAAGGCACTTCCAAGGATTCCAGTGGCACTGCCGAGCATCCCAAGGATCCCAGCAGCATCCAATGGAACCCCCAAGTATCCCAAGGGCACTTCCAAGGATTCCAGTGGCACTGCCGAGCATCCCAATGGAACCATGGAGAATCCCAATGGAACCACTGAGAATCCCAACGGCACTTCCAAGGATTCCAATGGAACCATGGAGAATCCCAGTGGAACCCCCAAGTATCCCAAGGGCACTTCCAAGGATTCCAGTGGCACTCCCGAGCATCCCAATGGAACCATGGAGAATCCAAATGGAACCACAGAGAATCCCAATGGCACTTCCAAGGATTCCAATGGCACTGCCAAGGATTCCAGTGGCACTCCCAAGCATCTCAATGGAACCATGGAGAATCCCAATGGAACCACAGAGAATCCCAGTGGCACTTCCAAGGATTCCAGTGGCACTGCCAAGCATCCCAATGGAACCATGGAGAATCCAAATGGAACCACTGAGCACCCCAAGGGCACTTCCAAGGATTCCAGTGGCACTGCCAAGCATCCCAAGGATCCCAGCAGCATCCCAATGGAACCCCCAAGTATCCCAACAGCCCTTCCAAGAATTCCCGTAGCACTGCCAAGCATCCCAATGGAACCATGGAGAATCCCAATGGAACCCCTGAGTATCCCAAAAGCACTTCCAAGGATTCCCAACAGCACTGTGAGCATCCCAAGGATCCCAGCAGCATCCCAATGGAACCATGGAGAATCCCAATGGAACCACTGAGAATCCCAATGGCACTTCCAAGGATTCCAGTGGCACTGCTGAGCATCCCAGTGGAACCATGGAGAATCCCAATGGAAGCACTGAGCACCCCAATGGCACTTCCAAGGATTCCAGTGGCACTCCCAAGCATCTCAGGGATCCCAGCAGCATCCCAATGGAACCATGGAGAATCCCAATGGAAGCACTGAGCACCCCAAGGGCACTTCCAAGGATTCCAGTGGCACTGCCGAGCATCCCAACGGAACCATGGAGAATCCCAATGGCACTGCCAAGGATTCCAGTGGCACTGCCAAGGATTCCAGTGGCACTCCCAAACATCCCAATGGAAACATGGAGAATCCCAAAGGCACTTCCAAGGATTCCAGTGGCACTGCCGAGCATCCCAAGGATCCCAGCAGCATCCCAATGGAACCATGGAGAATCCCAATGGAACCACAGAGAACCCCAATGGCACTTCCAAGGATTCCAATGGCGCTTCCAAGGATTCCAGTTGCAGTGCCAAGCATCCCAATGGAACCATGGAGAATCCCAATGGAAGCACTGAGCACCCCAAGGGCACTTCCAAGGATTCCAATGGAACCATGGAGAACCCCAATGGAACCACAGAGAATCCCAGTGGCACTTCCAAGGATTCCAGTGGCACTGCCAAGCATCCCAGGGAACCAAGCAGCATCCCAACGGAACCCCCAAGTATCCCAACGGCCCTTCCAAGGATTCCCATGGCACTCCCAAGCATCCCAGGGATCGCAGCAGCATCCAATGGAACCCCCAAGTATCCCAAGGGCACTTCCAAGGATTCCAGTGGCACTGCCGAGCATCCCAAGGATCCCAGCAGCATCCCAATGGAACCATGGAGAATCCCAATGGAACCCCTGAGTATCTCAATGGCACTTCCAAGGATTCCAATGGCACTCCCAAGCATCCCAATGGAAACATGGAGAATCCCAATGGAACCACAGAGAATTCCAATGGCACTTCCAAGGATTCCAATGGCACTGCCAGGCATCCCAGTGGAACCATGGAGAATCCCAATGGCACTTCCAAGGATTCCCGTGGCACTTCCGAGCATCCCATGGAACCATGGAGAATCCCAACGGCCCTTCCAAGGATTCCCACGGCGCTGCCGAGCATCCCAAGGATCCCAGCAGCATCCCAATGGAACCATGGAGAATCCCAATGGAACCACAGAGAATCCCAATGGCACTTCCAAGGATTCCAATGGCACTTCCAAGGATTCCAATGGCACTGCCAAGGATTCCAGTGGCACTCCCAAGCATCCCAATGGAACCATGGAGAATCCCAATGGAAGCACAGAGAATCCCAATGGCACTTCCAAGGATTCCAATGGCACTTCCGAGCATCCCAATGGAACCATGGAGAATCCCAATGGCACTTCCAAGGATTCCAGTGGCACTGCTGAGCATCCCAATGGAACCATGGAGAATCCCAANAGAGAATCCCAGTGGCACTTCCAAGGATTCCTGTGGCACTCCCAAGCATCCCAATGGAACCATGGAGAATCCCAATGGAACCACAGAGAATCCCAAAGGCACTTCCAAGGATTCCAATGGAACCATGGAGAACCCCAATGGAAGCACAGAGAATCCCAATGGCACTTCCAAGGATTCCAGTGGCACTGTGAGCATCCCAAGGATCCCAGCAGCATCCCAATGGAACCATGGAGAATCCCAATAGAACCCCCAAGTATCCCAGTGGCACTTCCAAGGATTCCATTGGCACTGCTGAGCATCCCAATGGAACCACGGAGAATCCCAACGGCACTTCCAAGGATTCCAGTGGCACTCCCAAGCATCTCAATGGAACCATGGAGAATCCCAATGGAACCATGGAGAATCCCAATGGAACCACGAAGAATCCCAACGGCACTTCCAAGGATTCCAGTGGCACTCCCAAGCATCTCAATGGAACCATGGAGAATCCCAATGGAACCACGGAGAATCCCAACGGCACTTCCAAGGATTCCAATGGAACCATGGAGAACCCCAATGGAACCGCTGAGCACCCCAACGGCACTTCCAAGGATTCCAGTGGCACTGCCAAGCATCCCAATGGAACCATGGAGAATCCCAATGGAACCATGGAGAATCCCAGTGGAACCATGGAGAATCCCAGTGGCACTTCCAAGGATTCCAGTGGCACTGCCAAGGATTCCATTGGCACTCTCAAGCATCCCAATGGAATCACCAAGGATCCCAATGGAACCACAGAGTATCCCAAAAGCACTTCCAAGGATTCCAGTGGCACTCCCAAGCATCCCAATGGAACCATGGAGAATCCCAATGGAACCACAGAGAATTCCAATGGCACTTCCAAGGATTCCAGTGGCACTCCAAAGCATCCCAAGGATCCCAGCAGCATCCCAATGGAACCATGGAGAATCCCAACGGAAGAACTGAGCACCCCAATGGCACTTCCAAGGATTCCAGTGGCACTGCTGAGCATCCCAATGGAACCATGGAGAATCCCATTGGAACCACTGAGAATCCCAACGGCACTTCCAAGGATTCCAATGGCACTCCCAAGCATCTCAATGGAACCATGGAGAATCCCAGTGGCACTTCCAAGGATTCCAATGGAACCATGGAGAACCCCAATGGACGCACAGAGAATCCCAATGGCACTTCCAAGGATTCCAGTGGCACTCCCAAGCATCCCAGGGATCCCAGCAGCATCCCAATGGAACCCCCAAGTATCCCAACTGCCCTTCCAAGGACTCCCGTGGCACTGCCGAGCATCCCAATGGAACCATGGAGAATCCCAATGGAACCATGGAGAATCCCAATGGAACCCCCAAGTATCCCAAGGGCACTTCCAAGGATTCCAATGGAACCATGGAGAATCCCAATGGAACCACTGAGAATCCCAATGGCACTTCCAAGGATTCCAATGGAACCATGGAGAATCCCAATGGAACCACTGAGAATCCCAATGGCACTTCCAAGGATTCCAATGGAACCATGGAGAATCCCAATGGAACCACTGAGAATCCCAATGGCACTTCCAAGGATTCCAATGGAAC
>NW_016690731.1:17102-19544 GCF_001604755.1 Lepidothrix coronata
CGCCGCCGCGTTCCGACGCCGAGCGCTCCGCGAGCTCCCTTCCCGCCCCCGGAAAAGCGGGATCCCAGCCCTCCACACGCCACGGCCGGCCTCCCGCCTCCTCCCCGGGGAATTATTTGGGAGCAAAAAAAAACACCCCAAAAAAACTCAGGAATTCCCGCCCCGCTTTTCGGGGAATTCCGGAAGCTCCCACCTTCCTCGGCGTCGTGCCGGGCGGCCGCTTCCAGGAGGCGGACGCTGGCCGGGAACGTCACCCTCTTCCCGGGGCTCCCACCGGCGCTGCCGCCGCTGCTGCTGCTCTTCCTCCTCCTGCCCCTCTTCCTCTCGGCTCCCGCCTTCGCTCCCGGCGCCTCCTTTTCCGCCTGCGCCCACTTTTTGAGCTGCTGCTGCCGCCGCCTCTGGGCGTGCTGGAGCCGCTCCGGGGTGCTGAGCCGGGACACCGCCGGCATCTCCGCCAGCAGCTCCGCGTGCTCCGCCATGGCCAAAGCCCGGGGAGAGCGTCGCCGATCCCGCCGGGAAGGAGCCGTGGGAGACGTTTCTCCACCAGCGGCATCACCTCCCCCCCCAGCTCCCGGCGGTGGCCTATCCCTGTTTCCCGAGGTTTCCCCGCGGGGTCACCGCGCGTTCCGGAGACAGGGGCGGGAGTTTGGGAAGCATCTCCCCCTTGCCCGGGTGCTGTGGGTGCTGCGGGAGGCCGGAATTCCCGCCGGGATGAGGGTGGAGGGCGCTCCTTAAGGCTCGAGGGGCATCCGAAGGCGCGGGACGGCGGCGGCGGATCCGAAGGCGCGGCGCCGGAAAAACCCCCTCAGCTCGATCCCGAATGATCCCACCGGGTTATCCCGCCGAGCTTCTGCCTTCCCGCCCTCTGGAAGCGCCTCCCGGTCATCCAGCGGCTCCGGGATCAGCGGGGAGCCGGCTCGGCACGTCCCGGGCCGGCGGGATCTCCTCCGGGATAACGCCGCGACGGCCGCGGCGGGATGAGCTCGGCACGGCCGGAATCCTGCGGGAAGGAGGAGGAGGAGAAGGAGGGATTGTTAAACCCAGGGAGAGGCTCCTGCCCGACCCCACGGCCGGTTCTCCCGGTTTTCCTAAGCCGGGATTAACCCACAATCCACGCGGGAGGGAATTCCCGACTCCGGAGCCGCAGGGACACCTCGAAGGGAAGGGAAGGGAAGGGAAGGGGGGGTTTTACCGGGAAGGGATCGCCGGGATCCGAGGCCGGATAAAGGGAGGGGATCCCGGCACGTCCCGGCCGTGCCGGAGGATTCCGGGTGGGTGCGGAAAAACCGGGAGAGCCGCCGCCCCCGCGCCGGCATCGCCCTCTGGGCAGGGCCGGGGCAGGAACGGGCGGATTCCGCCCCGTGCGATTCCCAAACCGGCTCCTGTTCCCCCCCCACACCCTTCGGAATCGCGGCCGCTCCACCGGGCAAAGTCCGGGCGGGCGAAGGGAAAGAATTCCGGCGCCTTAATCCCGGGGTTAAATCCCTTCGGAACGCCGAGGGAAAGGGCAAAGCCTTGGGAGGGGGGTGGGGGGTGGGAGGGATCGATCCCGCTCCGATCCCACCGATCCCACCGCAGGGGGATCCCGCCGGGATCGAGCCGTCGGGACGGATCCCCCCGGAGCCGCCGAGCCCGCGCCGGGAATGCCGGTGGAAAAACTGGACCCCCGACCCCGCAACTGCTCCGTGAATCCACCCCGAAAATTCCCGAAACGGCCCCGAATTTCGGGAGTTGGGGACATCGGGGTCCCATTCGGGGTCCCTTGGGGACATCGGGGTCCCCTCAAGGGTCTTCAGGGGACATCGGGGTCCCCCTGAGGGTCCCAGGGGGACAAATCCTCCCCTTGGGGACATTGGGGTCCCATTTAGGGTCCCTTGGGGGCATTGGGGTCCCCTCAAGGGTCTTCAGGGGACATCGGGGTCCCATTTAGGGTCTCAGGAGAACAAATCCTCCCCTTGGGGACGTTGGGGTCCTATTCAGGGTCCCTTGGGGGACATTGGGGTCCCCTTGAGGGTCCCAGAGGGACAAATCCTCCCCTTGGGGACATTGGGGTCCCCTTGAGGGTCCCTTGGGGACATTGGGGTCCCCTCAAGGGTCTCAGGAGAACAAATCCTCCCCTTGGGGACATCGGGGTCCCCCTGAGGGTCCCTTGGGGACATCGAGGTCCCACTGAGAGTCCCTTGGGGACACTGGGGTCCCATTCAGGGTCCCTTGGATACATCGGGGTCCCCTCAAGGGTCTTCAGGGGACATCGGGGTCCCCCTGTGGGTCCCAGGGAGACAAATCTTCCCCTTGGGGACATCGGGGTCCCCCTGAGGGTCCCTTGGGGACATTGGGGTCCCCTCAGGGGTCTTCAGGGGACATCGGGGTCCCCCTGAGGGTCCCTTGGGGACATTGGGGTCCCCTCAGGGGTCTTCAGGGGACATCGGGGTCCCCCTGAGG
>NW_016690731.1:20920-22546 GCF_001604755.1 Lepidothrix coronata
GAAGGGAAAGAATTCCGGCGCCTTAATCCCGGGGTTAAATCCCTTCGGAACGCCGAGGGAAAGGGCAAAGCCTTGGGAGGGGGGGCGGGGTGGGAGGGATCGATCCCGCTCCGATCCCACCGATCCCACCGCGGGTGAGCCCGCCGGGATCGAGCCGTCGGGAAAGGATCCCCCCGGAGCCGCCGAGGCCGCGCCGGGAATGCCGATGGAAAAACTGGACCCCCGACCCCTCAACTGCTCCGTGAATCCACCCCGAAAATTCCCGAAACGGCCCCGAATTTTGGGACCTGGGGACATCGGGGTCCCCCTGAGGGTCCCTTGGGGACATCGGGGTCCCCTCAAGGGTCTTCAGGGGACAGCGGGGTCCCCTTGAGGGTCCCAGGGGGACAAATCCTCCCCTTGGGGACATCGGGGTCCCCCTGAGGGTCCCTTGGGGACATCGGGGTCCCCTCAAGGGTCTTCAGGGGACATCGGGGTCCCCTTGAGGGTCCCAGGGGGACAAATCCTCCCCTTGGGGACATTGGGGTCCCCTTGAGGGTCCCTTGGGGACATCGGGGTCCCCTCAAGGGTCTTCAGGGGACATCGGGGTCCCCTTGAGGGTCCCAGAGGGACAAATCCTTCCCCTGGGGACATCGGGGTCCCCCTGAGGGTCCCTTGGGGACATTGGGGTCCCCTTGAGGATCCCAGGGAGACAAATCCTCCCCTTGGGGACATCGGGGTCCCCTTGAGGATCTCAGGAGAACAAATCCTCCCCTTGGGGACATCGGGGTCCCCCTGAGGGTCCCAGAGGGATATTGGGGTCCCATTCAGGGTCCCTTGGGGACATTGGGGTCCCCCTGAGGGTCCCTTGGGGACATTGGGGTCCCATTTAGGGTCCCTTGGGGACATCGGGGTCCCCCTGAGGGTCTTCAGGGGACATCGGGGTCCCCTTGAAGGTCCCAGAGGGACAAATCCTCCTGTTTCCCCCCCCTCTGGGAATTTGGGGTCCCGGGTTCTCCGGGGGAATTTCCCTTTCAAATTTCTTTCCGACGGCCTCGAAACAAAGAACCCAAACCCGCCCGAGCTGATCTTTTATTTATCGGGATTGACGGGAATCCAGGTCAGAGCCGGGAGCAAGGACAGGCTCCGGGGGGGCGGGAAAAGGGCTGGAATGGGGGGGGACACCCTGGGGAGGGGGCAGCAGAGACCCCCTGGGGGACCCCCATGTCCCCAAGGGACCCTGAATGGGACCCCGATGTCCCCAAGGGACCCTAAATGGGACCCCAATGTCCCCAAGGGACCCTCAGGGGGACCCCAATGTCCCCAAGGGGAGGATTTGTCCCCCTGGGACCCTCAGTGGGACCCCAATGTCTCCAAAGGACCCTCAGGGGGACCCCGATGTCCCCAAAGGACCCTAAATGGGACCCCGATGTCCCCAAGGGGAGGATTTGTCCCCCTGGGACCCTCAGTGGGACCCCAATGTCTCCAAAGGACCCTCAGGGGGACCCCGATGTCCCCAAAGGACCCTAAATGGGACCCCGATGTCCCCAAGGGGAGGATTTGTCTCCCTGGGACCCTCAGTGGGACCCCAATGTCTCCAAAGGACCCTCAGGGGGACCCCGATGTCCCCTGAAGACCCCTAAGGGG
>NW_016690732.1:0-1169 GCF_001604755.1 Lepidothrix coronata
CCTGAGACATTTTGGAACCTCATGGAACCAAGGGGCCATTCTGACACTGAGGAACCTCATGGACTCAAGGGGCCACTGTGACACTGCAGGGCCTCATAGAACCAAAGGAACCCTGAGACATCTCAGAGCCTTTGTCTGTGCTGCTCAAGCTGTGAGGCAGAGCCAGCTGATGGTGCTCCCTGTCACTGACCACCTCCCCCAGACGCTCCTGTGTGGCCGTGGAGGGGGCTCAGAGGGGCCCTGCCTTGTTCCAGAGCTGGGACATGGCTTTAGGGGCTGCTCTTGATCGACCTGTGGAAGTTCACTGAGGGGAACACAAGTCACTTGCAAGAGTTTTCCCTGTACCTGCTGTGTCCCCTGGGGTTGCAGAGCTCTGTTTGCCCCTTCACAGCAAGCTTTAGTACTTGATATCTGGACGACTCCACCCTGGGCAGGATTCTGCTCCAGGCCTCCACTCCCTGCTGACTGGATGGAACGGGCTGTCCCTGCAGATCCTCTGTCCTCTCCTGCACTTCCTGAGTTCCTCCAGACAGGTCCTCACCTGCCATGAGAACCCTCACAAGCTGCAGAGCCCCAGGCAAAGGACTTGGAGATCATTTGTCATCTCCATTGGCCATTGGCCACCAACACACAACATCTGAACCAGCCCTCAGTCCCCGAAGTCTCAGTGGGTCCCTGACCACCCTGCACTGTCTCCATGGACAAACAAGCAAAACAACAAGACTTTGGAGAGTCTAATCCTTGGACTTCTTCTCCATACCAGTGTTGGGAAAAGACCTCAGCCTTCAGGAAGTGCCTGGAGGGGAACCCCTTTGCTGCTGGAACTGCTGTTGTGGAGCCCAGCCCTGTCCCAGCAGTGCCCAGGGCCTGTCCCTGCCTGTGCTCACAGGCCTGACCCACAGCAGGACAGTGACTGAGCTGCCAGAGCACTCAGGCCTTGGGCACGGACAGGAAAGGAGAGGGTGGGAGTGCAAAGAGAACAGCTCTGAACAGACCCAGTTCTGGTGCTCCCTGGCAGTGCTGGGACTCTTTTCCCCTCCATATCTTCAAACATGGAAATGCACTCCAGCTTCAGGGGAGGTCTTGGAGAAAGAATCTGGAAAAAAGAATTTGTGTCCTTTCTTACATTCAGAGATTGTGATTCCTCATGTAAAAACTAACACAGGGAG
>NW_016690732.1:1618-3114 GCF_001604755.1 Lepidothrix coronata
ATGAGCCCAAGTTCCCTGAGGTAGCCTGAGTGTGAGCAGGAGAGCTTGAGGATGTGTGGGATTTCACAGAAGAACTGGCCCAGGGCATTGCCCTTGCACAGGGGCAGGGAAAATATATTGGCTGTGTGCAGCAGAGAATAGAGAAACCCAGTGGCCCAGGCAGCTGCTGCCATGTGGGCACAAGCTCTGCTACCCAGGAGGGTCCTGTAGTGCAGGGGTTTGCAGATGGACGCGTAGCGGTCGTAGCACATGATGGTGAGGAGGGAATACTCTGTTGGAAGAAAGAAGACAAGAAGAAAGACCTGTGCAACATATCCCATGTAGGAGATGGTTGTGGTGTCCCAGAGGGAATTGTGCGTGGCTTTGGGGACAGTGGTGCAGATGCAGCCCAGATCTGTGAGGGAGAGGTGGAGCAGGAAGAAGCCCATGGGGGTGTGCAGGTGGTGGTCGCAGGCTACAGCGCTGAGGATGAGGCCCTTGGCCAGGAGGGCAGCCAGGGAGATGCCCAAGAAGAGCCAGAAGTGCAGGAGCTGCAGCTCCCGCCTGTCTGCAAATGACAGGAGGAGGAACTGGGGCATGGGACTGCTGTTGGACATTTGTTGTTTCTTAGCATAGGGCCTGTTCAGGAAAGGAGAAGACAGTTCAGACAGACCTCTATGAAAAAGTCACTCCATTTCTAAAAGAAATCAATGTGTCAAATGTCACCAAATTCACTGCCAAGGAGTCAGGTTTGCTCTACTGCAGTGGGACATGGATCCTTTTTTGACAGAGTTCTCGCACACACAAGGAATGTCAGATGTAACAGACCTTGAATACAAAAGTTCCATCTCTACACCCATGACTCAGAAGAGCTGAGGCTGCAGAGCAGAAGCTTAGTCTGATCTTAGAATAATTGTAACTGTGTTTTCTATTTTTACCGTCACATCTGGGGAAGGTTCTTTTCCACTGCAGGAATCCTCATTTCTATGGCCCAGCACACAGTGCCCAGCAGAGCTGCAGGGAAGGGCCCCCAAAGCTGCCTGAACACCCCCTCCCCCAGGCCTTGGGGGCACTTGCCCTCCACTCCCTGCCCAGGGCTCTGCTGCCTGGAGCTGTCCCTGCCAGCAGCTGCTTCCCTTGGCCCAGGGCTGGGCCCTGGCAGTGCTGCCAGTGCCCATCCAAGCCCTGGGGACTCAACTCTGCCCTGCAGAGCCCTTCCAGCAACACAGGGCACTGCCCAGGGGCATCTCTGGCTGGGCAGACTCTGCTGGCAATGTCAGAGGAACCCTGAGGAGGCTGAAAAAGTGACACTGATGCTGTCTATAAGACAATTTTGTTGTCTGATACTCTTATCTTCAATGCCCTCTGATCTAACAGAGTTCAAGTTTCAGTGTCTCCTCCTATGCTCAGAGATTAATTTCTCTGTTGCACTCAGCACCCAGACAACTCAGAGTATAACACTGAAAGGACTGGTTCCTTCTCTTGAAGGTACTCCCTGTCTGTCTGTGCCTCTTGCA
>NW_016690732.1:5506-7201 GCF_001604755.1 Lepidothrix coronata
GGGGCTGCAGCCAGACAGACCCCAATGCCCTGCGTGTGGGGCACAGGCAGGAGGAGCTGCAGCCCCAAGTCTCTCTTCATTCCACTTGGAGGTAATAACAGCTGTGGCCTGCTGAGACAGTTCCCAGGTTGCAGGGCTGTGATGGGTTGGGAGAGAAGGCCAAGGAGACACAGGAGAGAAAGAGCAGGAGAGAGGTGTCCTCAGTGGGAAGGAGCTTCTGGGACCTGTGGAGCTGCTCTAGATGATGAACAACTTGGGTGAACTTTTGTGGGTGAGGGTCAGAGGAGAGACTGGTTTGGATGACTTTGTGAAGTGAGACAAAGAGCCCATTCAAGTTGGCTTTGATAACCCTGGAATTCACTGAAAAGGCACCACGACAGGATGCAAAGAGTCCCATAGGTTTGTGCAGAGTCTTGGTGAAGACACCCCTTTGGACACAGGCCTTTAGAGCACAGCTGGCAGGTTGGTGGACAACAGGGACGCTCATCTGCATCTGCTTCTGTCCAAGAGGAACCAAGAGGGTACCACAGTAAATGACTGTAGAAATGGGAATGTATGTAGGTTGCCGTGGTATCTGACTATAGCAATAAGAATGTATGATGGTAGCCATGTTAACTGCCCATAGCAATGGAAATGTCTGATGGTTGCCATGGTATCTGACTGTAACAATGGAAATGTATGCTGGTTGCCATGCTAACCGACCATAGCAATGGGAATGTGTGATGGTTGCCATGGTAACTGACTGTGGGGGAAAAACAATGTATGATGGTTGCCACGGTATTTCACTGTACCAGTGAGAGGTATGATGGTTCCCATGGTAACTGATAGTATCAATGAGATTGTATGATGGTTGCCATGATAACCGACTGTACCAGTGGGAAGTATGATGGTTCCTGTGGTAACTGACTGTAGCAACAGGAATGTATGCTTGTTGCCATGGTAACCGACCATAGGAATGTGACTTTATGCTGGTTGCCATGGTAACCGAGCATAGCAATGCGAATCTATGATGGTTGCCATGATAACAAACCGTAACAATGGAAATGTGTGATGGTTGCCCTGGTGACTGTAGCAACGAGAATGATTGATGCTACCAACCGTAGCAATGAGAATGTATGATGGTTGCCATGGTAACTAACTGTACCAAAGGGAAGCATGATGGTTACCATGGTAACTGACTGTAGAAACGGGAATGTATTATGGTTGCCATGGTTGTATGGAATGTATTGTGGTTGCTATGACCATAGCAACTGAAATATGTGATGGTTGCCATGGTAACCAACTGTAGCAATGGGAATTTATGCTGGTTGCCATGGCAACTGACCATAGCAGTAAGAATGTGTGATGGTTGCCATGGTAACTGACTGTTGAATGAAAAATGTGTGCTCGATGCCGTGGTAACCGACCATAGCAATGGGAGTGTATGATGGTTGCCATGGTAACCGAGCATAGCAACAGGAATCTATGATGGTTGCCATGGTAACTGACCATAGCAATGGGACTGTATGATGGTTGCCAGAGTAACTGACCATAGCAACGGAAATGTATTCTGGTTGCCATGGTAACCAACCATAGCAATAAGAATATATGGTGGTTGCCCTGGTAACAGACCAAAGCAATGGAAATGTGTGATGGTTGCCATGGTAACTGACTGTAGCAAGGGGACTGTGTGATGGTTGCCATGGTAACTGACTA
>NW_016690732.1:13546-14677 GCF_001604755.1 Lepidothrix coronata
TGCAGCCCAGGGCACTGTGCTGGGCAGGGACTCTGGTGCCTGCCAGGGGGAGCTCTCAGCCGGCCCCGGGAGCTGCTGCCAGGGCTGGGGCACAAGGGCTGTGGGCAAGGAGCAAACCCTGCAGCTGAGGGAGGATCTTTTCCATGTCTCAGTGTTGCAAAGCTCAGAAAAGTCAGGGGCTAGAGGAAAGGAGTTAGTCCTGAGGTGTATTTCCTGCTCAGGCATTGTAGCGCAGACATTGTTCTCTCAGTTCTGGAGGCTGCCCTGAAATTCCAACTCTTTTACTCTCAGAGATGAATATTTCAGGCAGGATCAGAAATGAGCACAGGATCCTGGACAGTGCTGAGCCTTCCCTTGGGGGTGGGCACTCTCCTGTCCCAGCCCTTGGCTTCCCTGTGGGAGGGCTCCTGTCCTGCTCTGTCCAGCACAGCTGCACCTCTGGACTGGCACAGGGGACACTTCAAAGAGCTGCCCTTTCAAGCAGTGCCACTCTGCTCTCAGCACAGATCTTGGTGGGGCTTTTAAAGATGAATCTGTGTGTGAAGTCATCTTCAGGGCAGCCCAAGGGAAAGTGAAGGGCAGATAGGAAACAGATTGAGAGGCACTGCAGCTCTCCTGGCTCTGCAATAAGCAAGGGAGAGCTCAGCCTTTCTGCCTATCCTGTCTCAACACTCTTCAGATTTGTCATCAGAAAAATTTACCCCTAAAAATCACCCCCCAAGTGTTATGATTGTAACCAAAAAACCCAGTAAAAATTATTTTAAGGATACTCTGTGCCTTTCTTCTGCAGCCTAAATTGCTCCAAGACAACAGTACAGGAATTGAACTTTTCAATCAAAGCTGGGTTCCATGTGACATCCCTGTGATCATGAGAGCTGTCCCAAAACAGCTCCATGTCTGCACTGCAGCAGAGCAAAGCTGAGTCCTTGGCAGCACATGGGCAGAGCTCCTGCTCCTCACAACACCCTCAGAGAGCACAAACCAGAGAAAAGAAACGCCTTGACTTGGAGGGGATTTCCCTGAAAACTGCACTGGCTTTGCTGAGAGGGGGCTGTCTTAATTGTTCCCTGTGCTTTCCTTTTCTGAACAGATCTGTCCTAAGAAAAAGCAAATGTCCAACAACAGCTTCTT
>NW_016690732.1:16401-19758 GCF_001604755.1 Lepidothrix coronata
GGCCCCAGGAAGCTCTGGGATGGCTCTGGCCTTTCCAAGGGTTTGGGAGAGGTCTCCCAGTGACACTGTTTTCTGCAGCCTCCTCACCCTTGCCCAGCACAGCCCTCCTGGCACAGTTGGACACAGCCCTTGTTCTACCCCCTCCTCAGGCACCTGCCCAAACCCCTCAGCTCCAGCCTGATGGCCAGAAACCTTCAGGGCAGGGAGGCACAGGGGAAAATGCTGAGCAAACCTTTCAGCTGCACTCAAATCCAATTGGAGGGGTTGGTCTCTAGGAGGAAATCCCTTCTCCTTCTCCAGAACCACCAGGACAACTTGTGTGTGTCCCGGGCACTCCTCTGGAAGTGTGGGCTATGGAAAAGGTTTTGGTGTCTGGGATATTGAGAAGGCTGGGCAGTGTCACTGGGAGACCTCTCCCAAACCCTTGGAAAGGCCAGAGCCATCCCAGAGCTTCCTGGGGCCTTGGCAAAGGCAGACATGGAACCAGTCTGCAAACAGGGCAGCAAGGAGGCTTGGCAGAGTTCCAGACTGCTCAGGCTCAGCAGGGAAGGGGATAGGGCAAGTCCTCCTGCAGCCATTCCCAGGCATGGGAAGGACAAGGTAGGAATTGTAGAACACCTGTGGGAGGGAATAGAAGAGGATGTTGTGTGCCCAGACTTCATCAAGGCCCTTGACATGGTGTCCTGTAGTCTCCTTATGGCCAGACTGGTGAGAGCTGGACTGAAGAAGTGGAAGATGTGGTGGGTGGGAAGTTGGCTGAATGAAGAGGGTCAAATAAAATCCATGGTACAAAACCCTCTTGGCAGACACTTCCCGGTGAAATCCCTCATTGCCCAGCCCTTGAACACCACTGTAGAACATCTTTATTATCTCTCTGTACAATGGGACAAAATGTATTTTCAGGTCCTTTGTGGATGATGCCAAATTTCAGGGAGCCCTTGAGCAACATGTCCTGGTTTAAAGATACATATTGGGGCAGGAACTCCAATAAAATAAATTCACTCCCCTTTTATTCCCCACCACTACAGAGAGACAAAATACAAGGAGGTGTAAGTGAAAACAATAAGAATTTACTGACAAGAAATATAGCAGCAAAAACAGCAATACCAACAGAACAGTCCAAAGCAACAGCAGAGAGAGAAATTGCCTCCTCTCTCTCCACCTGCCCCAATTTGCTTTTGTAAACAGATAAAAACAGGGATCAACACCTGTGTGCCTTATCCCTTTTCCCTCTGAATGAACAAAGAACAAAAAAGAAAACCATGGGAAAGAGGGGGCAAAGCAAAATCTGGGAAACTCTCTGGTCTGAGACCAGTTGTGCTGCCCAAGAACACACTGACCCCAGAGGTGTCCAAGCGGGGCGTGTGGCGGCGGCAAGGGAGACAGCGGCTCTGCTTGATTCCATTGAGTTCTGGGGAGGCACAGTGGTGCCATGAGACTCTTCGTTGTCACTGTTGCCACTTGGTTCCATGAGGTTCCACAGTGTCCCTGCATTCCTTTGGTTCCAGGAGGCCCTGCAGTGTCACAGGGCCACTTGATTCCATGACATTACAAAGAATCAGAATGAACCCTTGATTTAAGGCCAACTGCACATGGGGCTGCATTAAGGGGAGTGTGGGCACCCAGACAAGGGAGTTGTCACCACCCCGGACTCAGCCCTGGGCTCACCACATCTGGACTAGTCTGTCTGTCTGTGAGGTTCCCCATTCTGGAGGAATGAGGAAGAACTGAAAAGGGTCTAAAGGAGATCTGACAGGATGGAGCTTTTCTCTCTATTGGAAATAGAATGAAATCTCCACAAAGAGTAGCATGGAAGGTTGGGACTGAAGGTGAGGAAAATGAAATATCACTGTTCCTGCATCCAGTGTTGGGCCTGCAGTGACGTTTGTGCAGCATTAAATTGGGGCAGTGGCAGGATGGCCATGGATCCATTCCTGCAGAAACACAATGGTGCTCCATCCCAGGCAGGGATAGAATGAGCCCACAAATTTTAGAAGGATAACAACAAAGGAGTTTTGTCCCTGTGGAACCCCATGGAACCAAAGGAACCCTGGGACATGGCAAAACCTCATGGAATGAAACGGACATTGTGACCCTGCAGCATCTCATGGAACCAAAGGGAGTCTGGGACGTGGCAGGGCCTGATGGAAACAAAGGGACCCCGGGACACTGCCAAAACTCAGGGAACCAAAGGAACTCTGGGACATGGTACAATCTCGTGGAATTCAGGGGCCATTGGAATACACTGGGGCCTCCTGGAACCAAAGGGAACATGGGACACTGCGGAACCTCATGGAATCAAAAGGATCCCGGGACTTTGTGGAACATCAGGGAATCCAGGGGCCAGTGTGACATCACAGAACCTTTTGGAACCAAAGGGAACCAATGGGACATTGTGGAATCTCATGGAATCCAGGGTCCATTGTGACCTTGTGGAACCTCATGGAATCAAGGGGCCACTCTGATTCTGCAAGGCCTTCTGAGTCAAAGGGAACATTGTGACACTGTGGAACCTCATGGAATCAAGGGTCCATTGTGACACTGGAAAAAAAATGATGGAATCAGTGGGCCATTGTGACACTGCAGGGCTTTATGGAGCCAAAGAACACTGGGAAACAGTGCAACCTCATGGAATCAAGGAGCCATTGTCCCACTGCAGAGCCTCAAAGAATAAGGGGTCTAATCTTTGCCTCAGATTTTGTCAACAAAATAAATTTAAGGAATTACAGAAGTGGGATTGAACCACTTTTGTCCCACTGGTTTAATGATTGGCCAAATGGCAATATTTCTATAAAATGAATCATTTATTCTTACAAATGATCAGACAAAAGATCTTAATCAGAATTATTTACTATACTGTATAAAGCTAAAACTGCTAGGTGTACAGTATAAAATAGGATAGTGCACTATATTGAAGTAATTATTGAAACAATTCTATTAAAGCTAGCCAAAAGAAATAATTATTACGTAGAGATCTGATGTAACTCACCCAGACCAACAGTCATGGGGAGATTTCTTTTGCTCAACCTTGAGGTGTGTCCTTGGAGGGCGTCCCCAGCCAAGGCAGGAATCTCCACACATCTACCCCAAGAAGGGCTGTGTTGGAAGAACCTGCCTGGATGAAAGGGGGCTGGACTTTTTTCATATGAAGTGACTGACTGCTCCTCCCAAATGGACAGGCCAGTTAGCACCTTCTCTGTCCCATCCAACTTCCAAAAGCAGGATGTGTGTTTGGAGTTGGGTGAACCAGGCTGGTTTGAGCATCATCCAACACCAAAACCATTCCCATGGTGCCACCGGTAACTGGCAGATCTCACAGACAGCTTGCATGAGAGCTGGCACTGGTGGCATTGTCTG
>NW_016690732.1:21027-22410 GCF_001604755.1 Lepidothrix coronata
AGTGAGAATAAAAAAAACTACTAGCAAAGAGAATCAAAAGCTAAAAAAGAACACAGAATACTTTATCGGTTGGCATTAATACAATACTACAGACAGCTTTTATTACAGTATTAACTAGTAAAAAAAGGAGTTAAAGGGATATAAAAAAAGGATATAAAACATTTGCTTTCTCAGTTGCTTCCTCTCAATAAGCTGTGCTTACCCACACAGACAGGCCAGGGCTGTCAGGATCTGCAGCAGCTGGTCGGTGCCCGTGCTTAGCGGGCGTCCCCGCGGAGCAACACAGTCTCCATGGCAGGATGAGGATCGCTCACCCCAGCAGTCCTGACACCCCATTTTATCAGTTCCACATTACACCATTACTGGTAGGGCCAGTACCCAGTATAAGGTGATGCCTGAGTGGCAGCCAAACCCCGCCTGTTCATCACCTGACTGCAAGTCTGTGCATGCCCTACTTGTAGGGCAAGGGGCGAGCGACCCCTGCCCACAGAATCTTCTTCTCACCAGCATCTTTGTCACCCCTATGGACGACCTCTCCCATTGTGTTTCAAGGGTATTTGTGTCCATCTTGCAGTATGGGGCCAAGCCAAAGAAGGAATTCAGCTCTGATAATGGGGGACATCTTGTTGACTTGCTAAAAAACACAATGGACCTTTCAGTTAACTTGTGCAATAAAGTTACATTGTACAATACTCTGGCTGGTTTCACATCCTAATATAGTTTCTTTCTCACGCCTCTGTGCTCCACTGATCATCTAAGTCAAAAGTACCCCCCTTACAGCATTGCAGCTCCACGTTGCTTGATTTAATGAAGGTGTTGCTTGAGAAGGTATTGCTTGATTTAATGAAGGTATTGCTTGATTTAATGAAGACAGACTCTTTGTTTATCTTGGGAGCATTAAAAGTTTTCCATCCTGGAGTCATGTTTGGCTGGAATTCTGGAGCTGATACCTTTAACCCAATGCTGGTGTTGCAAACATCCTGGCTGAGTGATTTTTTCCTTTTAGCTGCAAGCAAGCTTTTCCTCTGCCCAGTTACATCTAATACAATGTCTGTGGTTGTTCTCCAGTAGGGAGAGGGGTGGTTTCTGGATTAACAGTTCTCTGGAAATAACCAATTGTTTGTTTCCAGGTGTCCTGCAGGAAGTCAGATTTTTTGGTATTGATTCACTAATCAAACACCTGGAAATAGCCATGAAGGTAATTTGTTTGAAGACCTGAATGCACGTGCCCTGCTCTTGCAGGGGATGTGTAATTTAGTGCTGTCTGTGTCAGCTGTTGAACAACATTCCCAACAGAATTCCCAGCCAGCTGAGGATCACTCTCCCACCTCTCAGAAGGAGTTTGTCCGGTTCCTGCTGGCAACACCCCCCAAGTCCGAGCTG
>NW_016690733.1:0-1216 GCF_001604755.1 Lepidothrix coronata
CAGGAGGATGAGGAGAAGGATGAGCAGCAGGAGGATGAGGAGAAGGATGAGCAGCAGGAGGATGAGGAGAAGGGGGCAGGTTGAGGAGGGAGATGGAGGGAGTGGGAGGATGAGGAGGGGGCAGCACAAGGATGAAGAGGGGAGGGGAGAAGGGAATGGCAGCATAAGGAAAGGGAGGATGAGGATGAGGATGGGATGGGAGAGGGTGAGAAGCCGAGGATAAAGAGGGGGCAGGATGAGGCTGAGGAGGGCAGGGAAGGAGGGGGGGAGGCTGAGGAGGGAGCAGGACAAGGAGGGGGTGCGAGGCGGAGGCTGAGGAGGGGTGGAGGAAGGCAAGGCGGCCGTGCTAACCGTGTCTCCCCGCTGCCGCCTCCGGGCCCTCTGGCCCTCACGTACCATTTGTATGATGGCGTCGGCCTCGGCCTCCAGCTGCCGGACGGCGGCCTGGATGCTGCCGGCCGCCCCCAGGCCCCCGGCGCCTGCGGGCACAGCGGGGTCAGGGCGGGCGGCGCGCGGGGGGCGCGGGGCGGGGGCCGGGGGGGTCCCTTACCCAGCCGGCCGGGGGGCTTGGCCTTGCGGTGCGCCCGGCGCGTGTCGTCCCGCAGCTGGATGATGACCTGCAGCACCCGCAGGAAGAAGCGCTGCGTGGACGTCTTGGAGGTGAGCACGGACATGGAGGGCAGCTGCAGCTCCCGCCCGCCCAGGGCGCGCTTCTGCGACGCCACGATCACCACGCTCTCCGCCGTGTCGAACCTGGGGGCGCGGGGGGACCGGGGTTACCGGCAGGGACGGGCACACGGCGGGCACGGGAACGGGGCACGGGGTTCTCAGGAGCGCCCGGGGCGGGAGCACGGGAAGGGCCCAGAGGACGCCCGGCACTCACCGGCTCTGCATCTTGCCCTTGAGTTTGGCGCTGGGCGGCTGCTCCTCGGGGAGCCCCTCGGGGGAGGGGGCCTCGAGCTGCGCCCGGCGCTGCTGCTCCAGGTTGTACTCACGGAGCTCGGCCAGCAGAGTCCCTGGGGGGGGCAGGGGGGAGTGTCATGGGCTGGGACCCACCCTGGGACCCCTCCTCGCCGACCTCGGGGTACAGGATCCCCCTAGACCCCCCCTCACCGATCTGGAGATGCAGGGCCACCCTCTCACCGATCTGGCAGCCCATGGCCCCCCCAGGCCCCCCCTCACCGATCTGGAGATGCAGGGCCACCCTCTCACCGAT
>NW_016690733.1:3442-5121 GCF_001604755.1 Lepidothrix coronata
GGCTGCCCCCCGATTTTGGGGGGCCGCGGTCACGTTCCGGGTCGGTCGTCGCCGGGTCTCGGCCTCGTTGTTGGGTGAAGTGGCTGGGGAAGACCTGGGGGGGGCGGGGGGGGGCAAGGGCTGCCCCCCGATTTTGGGGGGCCGCGGTCACGTTCCGGGTCGGTCGTCGCCGGGTCTCGGCCTCGTTGTTGGGTGAAGTGGCTGGGGAAGACCTGGGGGGGGCGGGGGGTGTTAGTGGGGTGCCGGTGACACCCCAGAGGTTGTGGGACCCCCAGACACCACCAGCACCCCCTCAGTCCCACCTCCCCTCCCAAGGAGGCCTCAGCCACCCACGGGCCCCTAACGGGTTTTGGGGACCCCCCCCAGGTGATGTTCCCTGTGCCACTGTGACCCCCAATTTGGGGGAGTTCCCCAGGTGTGCTGCCACTGTGACCCCCAATTTGGGGGAGTTCCCCAGGTGGGCCCCCCACAAGCACTCCCAGATAGGGGGCTTCCAGCTCCCCTATGAGGTGTCCCAGAGCCCCCCCAGCTTCCTTCAGCACCCCTCAAAGCCCCCCCAGTCCCACTGAGGAGACCCCAACCACCCCCTAAAATGCCCTGGTACCGCCCAAATGTCCCAGTGCTCCCCAGAACCACCAATGAACCCCAGAAACCCAACGACGGGATCCAATGTCCCGCGATTTCCCCCCGCAGTTCCACGGAGAAGCCCCAGACCCCCAAAACCTGCCCCGCTGGCCTCCAAAATCCCCCCCGGCCCTCCCAGTTCCACCGAGGAGCCCCAGCCCACCCCCCAACGCACTCCCAGTGCCCCCCAGTGCCCCCCGGCCCCCTCACCTTGGCCAGCTGGATGAGGGTGTCGAGGACGTGCCGGCACACGACGGGGGCGGCCTGGGGGTGGATGTGGACGGCGGAGCCGGCGGCCGCCGCGTGTTTCTCCGTGTGCTTGCGGCCCGGCACCCTCTGGATCTGGAAGATGTTGGTGCGGCAGCCCAGGGCCGCGTCCATGGACACGGAGAGCCAGGAGAGCTGCCCGGAGCTGCGCGACTCCACGCGGTGCAGCAGGTCCAGCCCGCGCGGCTCCGCGGCCGAGCCGGGGGTCCCGCGGGCGCCGCGGCCGCGCGGCCGCTCCTCGGCGCCGGGGCCCGGCCCGGGGGGCGCGCGGGGGGTCTCGAGGCACAGCTCGCTCTCGCTGCTGCGCTGCAGGATGGAGAGCAGGCTGCGCACCACCCAGCCCCGCGTGGGCGCGTGGTAGCACAGGTTGCGCAGCACCCGGTGCAGGCGGCTCGTGTTCAGCTTGGGCTCGTCCACGAAGAGCAGCACCAGGAGGCACGACAGGGCCTCGTGGTCCAGCAGCAGCCGCCCGCGCAGCCGGAGCAGGCTGTCCACGCTGCTGCCCGCCGGCCTGGGGAGCACGAGGTTAACACCCCAAAACTGCCCCCAAACCACCCTGTCCACGCTGCTGCCCGCCGGCCTGGGGAGCACGAGGTTAACACCCCAAACTGCCCCCAAACCACCCTCCAAACTGCCCTGTCCACGCTGCTGCCCGCCGGCCTGGGGAGCACGAGGTTAACACCCCAAAACTGCCCCCAAACCACCCTCCACGCTGCTGCCCGCCGGCCTGGGGAGCACCAGGTTAACACCCCAAAACGGCCCCCAAACCGCCCTGTCCACGCTGCTGC
>NW_016690733.1:7387-9256 GCF_001604755.1 Lepidothrix coronata
TGGGGAGAGAAAAAAGGGTGGAAAACGTGAGGAAAAAGGCGGGAAACGCGAGGGAGAAAAGGTGGGAAATGTGAGGGGAGAAAAAGGTAAAAAACGCAAAGGGAAGAAAGGGTGAGAAAAGGGAGAGGAAAAAGGACAGGAAACATGAGGGGGGAAAAGGGTGGGAAATGTGAGGGGAAAAGAGCAGGAAAAGGAAGGATGTGGGGAGAGGGGAGGCAGTGGGGCAGACACTGGGGGGACTCGTGAGGTCACAACGGCGTAGGAAGGAATGGGGGGAATGATGGGTGGGATGGGGGGAATCGGGGGCACAGGGAGTTGGCAGGGGGCAAAGAGGACTGGGTGGGTGTGGAGGGAATGGGAAGCAGAAGGAACTGGGGGCAGAGGGACCAGGGAGGGCAGAGAGAACATGGGGGGCAGGGAAAGAAGGGGGCAGAGGGGGCTGGTGGGGACAGCGGGAACTGGGGGCTGAGAGAATGGGGAGACAGAGGGAACTGGGAGACGGAAGGAACTGAGGGGACACACAAGGAATTGAGGGGATGCAGAGGAAATGGGGGCCAGAGAGAACTGGGGTGGGGACAGACGGAATCGGGGCGGGGCAGAAGGAGTCAGGGAGCTGCAGAGGGAACTGGGGGGCACACGGGAGGTCCCGGGGTGCCCTCACCGGGGCTGCGCAGGATGGCCGAGAGCGCCGAGGTGCTGGAGTGGCCGAAGAGCCGCTCGTGCATGAGCTGCCGCTGCCGCGCCTCCTGCTCGCGCCGCAGCGCCTGCGCCTCGGCCGCGATGTCCGGCGGCATCACCGCCAGCACCGAGTCCTCCATGTCCTCCAGCACCGAGCGCCGCAGCTCCGACGGCAGCGTCTGGATGAACGTCACCGGGTCCATCGGCGCGTCCGAGCCCGTGGCCTGCGCCAGCTCCCGCCGCTGCTGCTCCGCCCGCTGCTGCGCCAGCACCTGAGGGGACAGAGGGGGTGGGACACGCCCGGGGGACACGCCCGTGGGGGACACGCCCATGGGGGGGGACACACCCGTGGGAGGGACACACCCATAAGGGGACACAGCCATAAGGGGAACACATCCCTGAGACCACACCCACTTTTGGACAAGCCCCTCCCCCCAAACACCCCCCACCTCACAGGAGAAACCTCCCCCAAACTCCACCCATAGAGGCCACACCCCCCAAAAGACCCCACCCACATTTAACTCCACCCCACACAAGCCCCACCCCAACACCTGTCACACCCCTGTGGCCCCACCCCTGGTCAAGCTCCACCCAGGCAAGCCCACGCCCCTTTGGCCACACCCCCCAACCACACCCTCCTTCAGCCCCACACCCCACCCCACCTCCCGGACCACACCCACCCAAACCCCACCCCACACCCCCACCCTCCTTTAGCCCCACCCACCTCCTCCTGGATGGCCGGAGGCAGCGCCGCCAGGAACTCGGGGCTGACCTCGGTCAGGCCGGGATTGGCCACCACGGGCGGGGCGGGGCTGGCGCTGGGCGGGGCCCGGGCAGGGGGGCGGATCCCCAGCTGGTTCTGCAGCACCTCCCGCCGGATGTCGTCGGGAAGGGCTGCCAGGAACGAGGGGTCCACGCCCTCCGGGAGGCTGATCCCTGGGGGGGGGACACATGTTGGGGACATCCCTGGGACCACCCAGGGACACCCCCCAAACCGCCAGGAACGAGGGGTCCACGCCCTCCAGGAGGGTGATCTCTGGGGGGGGACATACTGGGGACACCCCTGGGGTCCCCCCAGGGACACTGGTCAGGAGGGTGACGAGGAGGGGACAGGGGATACCAGGGGGGATGAGGATGGGGGGTGTGGGGGGTGCCACTGACCAGCCAGGGGGTGATGGGTGGGTACAGGGA
>NW_016690733.1:11364-13143 GCF_001604755.1 Lepidothrix coronata
CCCCCCCTGACTCTTCCAAGGTGCAGGAGGCCAAGCTCGAGGTGTCCATGGGGGACCCCTCCAGTTGGCTGCTCACGGCCGTCAGCGCGTCCGAGTCCTCGGCCCGCTCCGGGGACAGCGACGCTGGGAGGGGGGGACAGACGGACATGGAGCCCCCCCGGGTTCAGGGAGACACCCCCAGACCCGGGGAGACCTCTCTGGACTGAGAAACCCCCTAAAAACAACAGGATCCCCCCCAAAATCCCAAGGACTTACTGATGGTGGGGGCGGGCGACAGCTCCATCTGAGTGGCCTCGGCATCTTGGGGGGGTCGTCCTGGCCCCCCCTCCTCGTGCTCGGGGGGTTGTGGGGGGCGAGCGGGAATTTGGGGGGCTCCCGGGGGGGGGTCTGGGGGGGTCGGCGTCGGTTCCAGCATCACCAGGGTCCGGTGGGGACCGGGAGGGGGGGTCTCTCCCGCCGTCCCGCTGTGTTCTGGGGTGAGGGGATGGGGGGGATACACGCAGGGATCAACTTTGGGGGCGGGGCCAGGAATGTGGGAGGCCCCCCAAACCCACCCCTTTGCCCATTTTGGGGGAATGCCAGGCATTTGGCTGCACCCTAAGACGAGGGGGGAGCCCCATGGAGTTTGGGGGGGTCCCTGCCACCCCCCATAATTAGTTCCCCTCTGAGCCACACCACACCACCCAAATGCCCTAAACCCCCCCCGGATCTCTTAAACTCCCCAAGAAGCCCCTTAAAACTCCCCCAAAAAAACCCAACCCACCTAAACCCCCTCAACCACCCCAACCCCCTCCCAAAAACCCAATTCCCCATAACCCCCTCGACCACCCCAAAACCCCCTAAAAAGCCCCAAACCCCCCTCCAAATCCCCTCGACCCTCCCCAAAACCCCCCTTCCCCATTTTATCCCACCACACACGTTCCCCCCACCCTAAGCCCACCCCCCTCAATCCATCTCTAACCAGCCCCCCGGTGTTCTGAGAGGGGGGGGGGCCGCTGCCGCCCCTCCCCCCGGTGCTGC
This sequence comes from Lepidothrix coronata, assembly GCF_001604755.1. NCBI lineage: Eukaryota > Metazoa > Chordata > Aves > Passeriformes > Pipridae > Lepidothrix > Lepidothrix coronata. The sequence continues at coordinate 12,385 of NW_016690733.1, forward strand.
AGCCCCCCGGGACCCCCCCGGGGCCCCCCGGGACCCCCCGGGCCCCCCGGCTGCGGCGGCGCGCGCCCCGCGAGGAAGACAGTAGAATGTATAGTTATCTCCAGACGGGGGTGTGACCCTCCAACTATACAATCTACTACCTCAGCCCGCGGGGTGCCAGCTCCAGGGGGGCATGGGGGGGCTTTGGAGGGGCTTTGGGGGCGTCCGGGCACGGCGGGGCCTGGGGGAGACCCCCGGGGGAGGGGGAGGCAGGGAGGGGGGTTTACCTGGGGGGGTGACGTCGGCCGAGGGGGTGCCGGCCTTGGACGCCGCGTCCTGCGGGAGAGGGGACGGTGATGGCGGCGGGGGGTGAAAAGGAACCCCCCCCCCGGGATTCTGGGGGAATTTGGGGGCGTTTGGGGGTCCCTCACCTGGGCGTCGGGCCCCTCCTTGTCCTCGGGGCCCCTCTCGGCCCCCTTGGCCTCGTCCTCGGCCGCCTGGCGCCGGCGCTTCTCCCGCCGCTCGTCCAGCTCCTCGTCCCGCAGGGCCTCGAGCCGGGCCAGGATGGGCACCTTCACCACTGGGGGGGCACAGAACGGGGGTCAGGGGGCACCGTCACCACTGGGGGGGCACAGGGACCCCCAGGATGGGCACCGTCACCACTGGGGGGGCACAGGGACCCCCAGGATGGGCACCTTCACCACTGGGGGGGCACAGGGACCCCCAGGATGGGCACCTTCACCACTGGGGGGGCACAGGGACCCCCAGGATGGGCACCTT
>NW_016690733.1:17247-18266 GCF_001604755.1 Lepidothrix coronata
AGCGATGCTGTGCCCCCAGGGCCGTACTGGGGCTGGAGAACATGTTGTCGAACTCGATGATCAGGTCGTCGTCGCGGTCGAAGCGCTCGAAGCGCACGAGGGGCGACGCGTTCATGTCGGGATAGTCCTCGTCCAGCTCCATCTCCGAGCCATCGTCGTCATCCTCCTCCTCCTCCCCCTCCTCGCCCTCCTCGTCGTCCTGGGGGGGAGGGGGGAAGGTCAGCAGGGACCCCCAAACCAGGAACGGGGCACCCCGGCCCAAAACAGGGGAACCCCAACCTGGAATGGGGGAACTTTGCCCCAAAATAGCAACCCCGGATCCAAAATTGGGGCACTTCAACCCTAAATGCCCCCCAAATCCGAAACAGGGGTACCCTGACCCAAAATCGGGTACCCTAACCCCAAATGACCGACACCTCCGACCCAAAACACAGGTCCAGTGGGAACCCCAGTGTATGAGGGGGGTGTCAGGTGTACAGTGGTGTCCCAGGTGTCCCTGTCTCACCTGATCATCCTCATCCTCTTCCTCTTCCTCCTCTTCCTCGTCCTGGCTGTCATCCTCGTCCTCGTTGCTGCCACTGCTGTCCTCCTCCTGCGTGTGCTCCTCCTCGTCCTCAGGGTCCAGGATGTTCATGGAGTCTTTGGGAGAGGGCAGAGGGGGGTGGGTCACACTCTGGCACCTCATAAACCCCCCTGAACCCCCAAATTCGGGGTGGGGGTCCCACCTTCCCGGTTGGCCTGGAGGGTGGAGGCCTGGCTGAGGTTGGAGGGGGCCTCGTCCATCAGAACGTCCTCCTGTGACTCATCCTCTCCTGAGCGGCTCACTGGGGGGGGTCACATCATCAGGGGGGTCCCCTGATGTCTGGGGGTCCCTGGTGCCCAGGACACCCCGGGCTGGGGGCGGGGGGTCCCTCACCGATGATGGTGCTGTTCCCGTCGGCGCCGTCCCGCTCCAGCAGCTCGTCAATGAGATCCTCCAGCTCGTTCTCCACCTTGGGGGGGGCACACGGGGGGTGTGG
>NW_016690733.1:20362-22289 GCF_001604755.1 Lepidothrix coronata
TTCAAGACCCCCCAAAAGCCCTTCAAGACCCCCCAAGACCCCGTCGAAGCCCCCCCAGCGTGCCGGGGGTCCCACCTGGACAGGTCGAGGCTGTGGGGCACCCGGGCCAGGTCGTTGACCAGCCCCTTCTTGAGGAAGAGCCGGATGATGTTGTTCATGCCGTTGTGGGGCGGCTTGGCCGCGCTGCTGTAGAAGCTCGAGGTGGACGGGCACGACTCCATGATGGTGCTGATGATGCACATGACGGCCTGGAGCCTGTGGGGACAGGGGGACAGGGGTCACGTGATGGGAGGGACATGGGGTTACACCATGGGGACATGGGGTCACATCACAAGGACACAGGGCACAGGGTCACACCATGGGGACACGGGGTCACACCATGGGGACATGGGGTCACACCATGGGGATATGGGGTCACACCACGGGGACACGGGGTCACACCATGGGGATATGGGGTCACATGATGGGAGGGACATGGGGTCACACCATGGGGATATGGGGTCACATGATGGGAGGGACATGGGGTCACACCACAGGGACATGGGGTCACATCACAAGGACACAGGGCACAGGGTCACACCATGGGGACATGGGGTCACACCACGGGGACATGGGGTCACACCATGGGGACACGGGGTCACACCACGGGGATATGGGGTCACATCACAAGGACACAGGGTCACACCATGGGGACATGGGGTCACACCACGGGGACACGGGGTCACACCATGGGGACACGGGGTCACACCATGGGGACACGAGGTCACACCATGAGGACATGAGGTCTCATCACAAGGACACAGGGTCACACCATGAGGACATGAGGTCACATCACAAGGACACAGGGCACAGGGTCACACCACAGGGACATGGGGTCACACCACAAGGACACAGGGTCACACCATGGGGACATGGGGTCCCACCACAGGGACACGGGGTCACACGATGAGGACACGAGGTCACATCATGAGGGGGACACAGGCTCACACCATGGGGACATGGGGTCATATCATGAGGGGGACACGGGCTCACACCATGGGGACATGGGGTCACATCACAAGGACACAGGGTCACATCATGAGGACATGAGGTCACATTGTGGGGGGGTCTTTAAAGGCGCCCCTGTCCCCATGGTGTCCCTGAGGTGTCCCCACATTGTGCCCACAGTGTCCCTGTGTTGTCCCCACGTGTCCCTGAGGTGTCCCCATATTATGCCCACAGTGTCCCTGTGTTGTCCCCACGTGTCCCTTTGTCCTCAAATTGTCCCCTTGCTGTCCCCACACTGTCCCCATGGTGCCTCTGGGGTGTCCCCATGGCATTTATGGGGTGTCCCCAGGGTGTCCCTGAAGTGTCTCACACTGTCCCCAAGTTGTCCCGTTGCTGTCCCCGTGCTGTCCCCACACTGTCCCCACCTTGTCCCCGTGCTCTCCCGCCGCTGTCCGTGTGCCGTTCCCAGGGTGTCCCCACACTGTCCCCGTGCTGTCCCCACATTGTCCCCACACTGTCCCCACCTTGTCCCTGTGCTCTCCCGCCGCTGTCCGTGTGCCGTTCCCAGGGTGTCCCCACACTGTCCCTGTGTTGTCCCCTCCCCGTCCCCCTCTGCCCCCGTACCTGGCGTGTTTCTCGGTGCTCTCGGCCATGGCCAGGGCCCGGCCCAGGGCGGCCTTCACCTCGTTCACCAGGGCCACCTGGGCGTCGGTGCCACTGCCCGCGGCCGCCAGGCTGGCCAGGAACAGCCGCGCCAGCGCCGGCGTGTCCTTGTCCTCCGCGTTCTGCTGGTGCGGCAGCAGGTGGTCCAGGACGAAGGCCAGGACACTGCAGTCCTGTGGGGACAAGGGGGTCACCAGGGGGTGTCACTGGGGGGCACAGGTGGTCCAGGACGAAGGCCAGGACACTGCAGTCCTGTGGGGACAGGGGGGTCACCAGG
>NW_016690734.1:0-1588 GCF_001604755.1 Lepidothrix coronata
GGTGTGGCGGTGTGGCTTTATTTAAGGGGTGTGGCTTGTCTTAAAAGGGGCGGGACTTCATTGAAGGGGTGGGGCCCGCCAGGGAGGGGGTGTGGCTTGCTTTAAGTGGGTGTGGCTTCTCGTAATAGGGGGCAAGGGGTTCTCTTAAAGGGGCGATGGAGTCACCTGAGGGGGTGGGGCTGGAGGTGTGGCTTAATAGAAGGGGGGTGGTTGCATCTTAAAGGGGCAACGTTTCTTTTAAATGGGCCGTGACATCACCCAAGGGGGTGGGACCAACCCCACTTGGGGGAGTGGCCTCGCAGAACAGGGTGTGGCTCTGCTTAAAAGGGCAATGTTTTGTCTTAAAGGGGCCATGGATTCACCTCAGCCGGTGGGACCTGTAAGGGTGGGGGTGTGACTCACTTTGAGTGGGTGTGGCTTCTCTTAAAATGGGCAAGGATTCACTTAAAGGGGCAACAGCTTCATTTGAGTGTTTGAGACCCACAACAGTGGGGGCTGGCTCTTTCTTAAAGGGGTAACACGTCTCTCAAAAGGGCAACGGCTTCCCCTGAGCGGGTGGGACCCACCAGGGTGGCAGTGTGGGTCACTGGAGAGGATCTGGCTCCTCCTTAAAGGGGCAGTGTTTCTTTTAAGGACTCAATCTTTCTCTTAAAAGGGCAATGTTTCTCTTAAAAGGGCAATGTTACTCTTAAGAGGGCAATGTTTCTCTTAAAAGGGCAATGTTTCTCTTAAAAAGACAATGTTTCTCTTAAGGGTGGACTATTTCTCTTAAAAGGGCAGTGAGTCCCTTAAAAGGGCAGTGCTTTTCTTAAAGGGGCAACGGTTCTCTTAAAAGGCCAAAGGTTCTCTTAAAAGGGTAACGTTTCTCTTAAAGAGGCAATGTTTCTCTTAAGGAGGAAATGTTTCTCTTAAAAGGGCAATGAGTCTCTTACAATGGCAACAGTTCTCTTTAAAGGGCAACATTGCTATTAAAGGGCAATGTTTCCCTTAAAAGGGCAATGTCTCTTAAAAGGGCAACATTTCTCTTAAAGGGGCAATGTTTCTCTTAAAAGGGCAATGGTTCTCTTAAAAGGGTAACATTTCTCTTAAGGGGCAACGTTCCTCTTAAAAAGGCAGTGAATCTCTTAAAAGGGCAATGCTTTTCTTAAAGGGGCAACGATTTTCTTAAAAGGGCAATGCTTCTCTTAGGGGGATCAATGTTTCTCTTAAAAGGGCAACATTTTTCTTAAGGGGGCAATATTTCTCTTAAAATGGCAGTGAATCTCTTAAAAGGGCAGTGCTTTTTCTTAAAGGGGCAACGGTTCTCTTAAAAGGGCAATGCTTCTCTTAGGGGGATCAATGTTTCTCTTAAAAGGGCAACATTTTTCTTAAGGGGGCAATATTTCTCTTAAAAAGGCAGTGAATCTCTTAAAAGGGCAGTGTTTTTCTTAAAGGGGCAACGGTTCTCTTAAAAGGGCAATGCTTCTCTTAAAAGGGAAATGTTTCTTAAAAGGGCAATGAATCTCTTAAAAGGGCAATGTTTCTCTTAAAAAGGCAGTGAATCTCTTAAAAGGGCAGTGTTTTTCTTAAAGGGGCAACGGTTCTCTTA
>NW_016690734.1:2696-9334 GCF_001604755.1 Lepidothrix coronata
GGTTTTCCGGGGTGAGTTTGGGGGGGGGGGTCCCAGGTGAGATTTCGGGGTTCCCAGGTGACTTTGGGGCATCCCAGGTGTATTTTGGGTGTTCCAGGTGAGTTTTGGGGGGGGGGGTCCCAGGTGAGATTTCGGGGTTCCCAGGTGACTTTGGGGCATCCCAGGTGTATTTTGGGTGTTCCAGGTGAGTTTTGGGGGGGGGGGTCCCAGGTGAGATTTCGGGGTTCCCAGGTGACTTTGGGGCATCCCAGGTGTATTTTGGGTGTTCCAGGTGAGTTTTGGGGCATCCCAGATGTATTTTGGGGGTGAGTTTGGGGGGATCCCAGGTGAGTTTGGGGCATCCCAGGTGAGTTTGAGGCATCCCAGGTGAGTTTTGGGACATCCCAGGTGAGTTTTGGGCGTCCCAGGTGAGTTTTGGAGCATCCCCAGCGCCCCGGCTGAGCTCCCCCTCCCCCCATCTTCCCCACATCCCCTCCCCCCGGAATTCTGGGAATCCCGGCCCCCCCCAGGTGCGTTCTGGGGGTTCCCAGGTGGGTTGGGAAGATCCCAGGTGTGTTTTGGGGGTCGGGAACCTCACCTGGAGCTGGAAGGCGAGCTCGGCGGTGGCGCGGCGGGCGCTGACGGCGCCGTCACACTGGGCCTGGCACAGCCGGAAATCCCGCTCGGAGCGAGCCGTGGCTCCCTCGGAGAGCAGCTGGGCCGAGAGCTGCTCCTGCCGGGCCCGGGATTCCTGGGAATAACGGGAATATTGGGATAATGGGAATGATGGGGATGATGGGGGAGGGGCCAAGAGCTGCTCCTGCCGGGTCCAAGATTCCTGGGAATATTGGGAATGATGGGAATCATGGGGATGATGGGGAGGGGCCGAGAGCTGCTCCTGACGGGCACGGGATTCCTGGGAATAACGGGAATGATGGGAATGATGGGATAATGGGAATGATGGGGATGATGGGGAGGGGCAGAGAGCTGCTCCTGCCGGGCCCGGGATTCCTGGGAATATTGGGAATGATGGGAATGATGGGATAATGGGAATGATGGGGAGGGGCAGAGAGCTGCTCCTGGCGGGTACGGGATTCCTGGGAATAACGGGAATATCAGGGATAATGGGAATGATGGGGAGGGGCAGAGAGCTGCTCCTGCCGGGCCCGCGATTCCTGGGAATAACGGGAATATCGGGATAATGGGGATGATGGGAATGATGGGGAGGGGCTGAGAGCTGCTCCTGCCGGGCCCGGGATTCCTGGGAATAACGGGAATACTGGGAATGATGGGAATGATGGGGAGGGGCCAAGAGCTGCTCCTGCCGGGCCCGGGATTCCTGGGAATAACGGGAATATTGGGATAATGGGAATGATGGGAATAATGGGAATGGGCCGAGAGCTGCTCCTGCCGGGCCCGGGATTCCTGGGAATAACGGGAATGATGGGAATCATGGGATAATGGGGATGATGGGGAGGGGCCGAGAGCTGCTCCTGCCGGGCCTGGGATTCCTGGGAATAATGGGAATATCAGGGATAATGGGATGATGGGAATGCTGGGGGAGGGGCTGAGAGCTGCTCCTGCTGGGCCCGGGACTCCTGGGAATATTGGGAATATCGGGATAACGGGAATGATGGGGAGGGGCAGAGAGCTGCTCCTGCCGGGCCCGGGATTCCTGAGAATAACGGGAATATCGGGATAATGGGGATGATGGGGAGGGGCTGAGAGCTGTTCCTGGCGGGCACGGGATTCCTGGGAATGATGGGAATGATGGGAATCATGGGGATGATGGGAATGATGGGGAGGGGCAGAGAGCTGCTCCTGATGGGCTCGGGATTCCTGGGAATAACAGGAATGATGGGAATGATGGGAACACTGGGAACACTGAGATACTGGGAATACTGGGATAGTGGGATAATGGGAACACTGGGGATACTGGGACACTGGGAATGATGGGAATAATGGAAAACTGGGAACATTGAGAGCACTGAGATACTGGGAATACTGGGATAGTGGGATACTGGGAATGCTGAAAACACTGGGAATACTGGGTATAATGGGGGATGGGCCAAGAGCTGCTCCTGCCGGGCTCGGGATTCCTGGGAATAACGGGAATGATGGGAATGATGGGAATGATGGGAATGATGGGGAGGGGCCGAGAGCTGCTCCTGCCAGGCCCGGGATTCCTGGGAATATTGGGATAATGGGAATGATGGGGATGATGGGGAGGGGCTGAGAGCTGCTCCTGGCGGGCACGGGATTCCTGGGAATAACGGGAATATTGGGATAATGGGAATGATAGGATAATGGGAATGATGGGATAATGGGAATGGGGAGAGAGCTGCTCCTGCTGGGCTCAGGATTCCTGGGAATATTGGGAATGATGGGAATGATGGGAATGATGGGGATGATGGGGATGATGGGGAGGGGCCAAGAGCTGCTCCTGCTGGGCCCGGGATTCCTGGGAATATTGGGAATGATGGGATAATGGGAATGATGGGGAGGGGCAGAGAGCTGCTCCTGACGGGCTCGGGATTCCTGGTAATAACGGGAATATCGGGATAATGGGAATGATGGGAAAGATGGGGAGGGGCCAAGAGCTGCTCCTGACGGGCTCGGAATTCCTGGGAATATCGGGAATGATGGGAATGATGGGATAATGGGAATGATGGGAATGGGCCGAGAGCTGCTCCTGCCAGGCCCGGGATTCCTGAGAATAGTGGGAATATCAGGATAATGGGAATGATGGGGAGGGGCCGAGAGCTGCTCCTGACAGGCTCGGAATTCCTGGGAATAATGGGAATATTGGGATAATGGGAATGATGGGAATAATGGGAATGGGGAGAGAGCTGCTCCTGCCAGGCCCGCGATTCCTGGGAATATTGGGAATGATGGGAATGATGGGAATGATGGGGGAGGGGCCGAGAGCTGCTCCTGCTGGGTTTGGGATTCCTGGGAATATTGGGAATATTGGGATAATGGGAATGATAGGGAGGGGTCAAGAGCTGCTCCTGCCGGGCCCGGGATTCCTGGGAATATTGGGAATGATGGGAATGATGGGAATGATGGGGGAGGGGCCGAGAGCTGCTCCTGCCGGGCTCGGGGTTCCTGGGAATATTGGGAATATCGGGATAATGGGAATGATGGGGATGATGGGGAGGGGCTGAGAGCTGCTCCTGCCGGGCCCGGGATTCCTGGGAATAACGGGAATATTGGGATAACAGGAATGATTGGGAGGGGCCGAGAGCTGCTCCTGCTGGGCTTGAGATTCCTGGGAATAACGGGAATAATGGGAATGATGGGATAATGGGAATGATGGGAATGATGGGGGAGGGGCTGAGAGCTGCTCCTGACGGGCCCGGGATTCCTGGGAATATTGGGATAATGGGAATGATGGGATAATGGGAACACTGAGATACTGGGAATACTGGGATAGTGGGATACTGGGAATCCTGGGGATACTGGGAATACTGGGAATGCTGAGAATATTGGGAATCCTGGGAATGCTGAAAACACTGGGAATACTGGGAATGCTGGGGGATGGGCCAAGAGCTGCTCCTGCCGGGCCCGGGATTCCTGGGAATAACAGGAATATCAGGGATAATGGGAATGATGGGAATAATGGAAAACTGGGAACACTGAGAGCACTGAGACACTGGGAATACTGGGATAGTGGGATACTGGGAATGCTGGGGATACTGGGGATAATGGGAATGCTGGGAATGCTGGGGGAGGGGCTGAGAGCTGCTCCTGACGGGCTCGGGATTCCTGGGAATAATGGGAATGATGGGAATAATGGGGGGACTGGGAGGGACTGGGAGGGACTGGGATGAACTGGGATGGACTGGGATGAACTGGGATGGACTGCGATGGACTGCGATGGACTGGGATGGCACTGGGATGAACTGGGATGGACTGGGAGGGACTGGGATGGACTGGGAGGGACTGGGATGGACTGGGTGGAACTGGGATGAACTGGGATGAACTGGGATGGACTGGGATGGACTGGGAGGGACTGGGAGGGACTGGGATGGACTGGGAGGGACTGGGATGGACTGGGATGAACTGGGATGGACTGGGAGAAACTGGGATGGACTGGGATGAACTGGGATGGACTGGGATGAACTGGGATGGACTAGGATGGACTGGGAGGGACTGGGAGGGACTGGGATGAACTGGGATGGACTGGGATGAACTGGGATGGCACTGGGAGGGACTGGGATGGCACTGGGAGCACTGGGATGGACTGGGAGGGACTGGAATAGACTGGGATGGCACTGGGAGGGACTGGGTGGAACTGGGATGGACTGGGAGGGACTGGGGGGACTGGGAGGGACTGGGAGGGACTGGGATGAACTGGGAGGGACTGGGAGGGACTGGGATGAACTGGGATGGACTGGGATGGGACTGGGGAGTGATGGGGTGACACAGAGAATGGGGGGACACGGAGGGGACAGGGAGTGACACAGGTGACACAGGTGTGACACAGGTGACAGGTGACACAGGTGACACAGGTGACAGGTGACACAGGTGACACACAGGTGACACAGGTGTGGCACGGGGACAGGGAGGGGACACAGGTGACGAATACAGGTGGTGAGGGATGACAAGAAGGTGACACAGGTGACAGGGAGGGGACACAGGTGACACAGGTGACAGGTGACACAGGTGTGGCACAGGGACAGGGAGGGGACACAGGTGACAGGTACAGGGGGTGAGGGATGATAAGAAGATGACACAGGTGACACAAAGGTGACACAGGTGACACAAAGGTGACAGGTGACACAGGTGTGGCATGGGGACAGGAAGGTGACACAGGTGACAGGTACAGGGGGTGAGGGATGACAAGAAGGTGACAGGGAGGTGACACAGGTGACAGGTACAGGTGATGAGGGATGACAAGGAGGTGACACAGGTGACAGGGAGGTGACACAGGTGACACAAAGGTGACAGACAGGTGACACAGGTGTGGCACGGGGACAGGGAGGGGACACAGGTGACAGGTACAGGTGGTGAGGGATGACAAGAAGGTGACACAGGTGACAGGGAGGGGACACAGGTGACAGGTACAGGTGATGAGGGATGACAAGAAGGTGACAGGGAGGTGACAGGAGCCGGGGAGGTGCCCCAGGTGCGCCCCAGGTGTGGGTGGGCGGGGCCTCACCCGTATCCCGGCGTCCCGCTTGGCCTCGGCCTCTCCCACGCGGGCGTCGCGCTGCACCTGAGCCGTGCGGGCCTTCCCCAGCGAGCGCAGGTAATCCTGGAACAACACACCTGGGTCACACCTGGGACACACCTGTGTCACACCTGGGACACACCTGTCACACCTGGGACACACCCCTGTCACCCCTGAGCCGTGCGGGCCTTCCCCAGCGAGCGCAGGTAATCCTGGAACAACACACCTGGGTCACACCTGGGACACACCTGTCACACCTGGGATACACCTGTCACACCTGGGACACCCCTGTCACACCTGGGATACACCTGTGTCACCTGGGATACACCTGTCACACCTGGGACACACCTGTCATACCTGGGACACACCTGTCACACCTGGGACACCCCCCTGTCACCCCTGAGCCGTGCGGGCCTTCCCCAGCGAGCGNCACCCCTGAGCCGTGCGGGCCTTCCCCAGCGAGCGCAGGTAATCCTGGAGTGGGAGAAACACACCTGGTCACACCTGGGACACACCTGGGACACACCCCTGACACCCCTGAGCCGTGCGGGCCTTCCCCAGCGAGCGCAGGTAATCCTGGAACAACACACCTGTGTCACACCTGTGTCACCTGGGACGCACCTGGGATACCTGGGACACACCCCTGTCACACCTGTGTCACACCTGGGACACACCTGGGACACACCCCTGTCACCCCTGAGCCGTGTGGGCCTTCCCCAGCAAGCGCAGGTAATCCTGGAGTGGGAATGGGATACACCTGTCACACCTGGGACACACCTGGGACACACCTGTGTCACCTGGGACACACCTGTGTCACCTGTCACACCTGGGACACACCCCTGACACCCCCCTGTCGCCCCTGAGCTGTGCGGGCCTTCCCCAGGGAGCGCAGGTAATCCTGGAACAACACACCTGGGTCACACCTGGGACACACCTGTGTCACCTGGGACACACCCCTGTCCCACCTGTCACACCTGGGGACACACCCCTGTCGCACCTGGGACACACCCCTGTCACACCTGGGACACACCCCTGTCACACCTGTCACACCTGTGTCACACCTGGGACACACCTGTCACACCTGGGACACACCCCTGTCCCACCTGTCACACCCCTGTCACACCTGGGACACACCTGGGACACACCTGTGTCACCTGTCACACCTGGGACACACCTGGGACACACTTGTCACCCCTGTCACACCTGAGTGCAGGTGAGCCCATGGACAGGCACACCTGGGCTGGACACTCCACACAGGTGTCCAGGTGTGTTCCAGGTGTATCTCGGGTGTGTCCCAGGTGTGTCCTGGGTCTGTCCTGGGTGTGTCCCCAGGTGTCCCAGGTCCACCAGGTGTGTCACAGGGGTGTCCCCAGGTGTGTCCTGGGCATGTCCCAGGTGCCCCTGGTCCACCAGGTGTGTCCTGGATGTGTCCCAGGTGTGACCCAGGTGTGTCCCAGGTGTGACCCAGGTGTGTCCCAGTTGT
>NW_016690734.1:10724-15271 GCF_001604755.1 Lepidothrix coronata
TCCCCATGGATATCCCAGGTGTATCCCATGTCCCCCAGGTGTCCTCCAGGTGTCTCCCATGCCCCCCAGCTGTATCCAGGTGTATCCAGGTGTACCCAGGTGTACCCCAGGTGTCTCCCACGCCCCCCAGGTGCCCCCAGGTGTGTCCCAGGTGCCCCCCCCCTCCTCACCTGCTCGTCGTGCACGTCCTTGAGGGTGTAGCTGACCACGGAGATCCCCATGGATATCCCAGGTGTATCCCATGTCCCCAGGTGTATCCAGCTGTATCCCATGTGCAACCCATGTACCCCAGGTGTATCCAGGTGTACCCCAGGTGTCACCCAGGTGTATCCAGGTGTATCCCATGTCCCCCAGGTGTATCCAGGTGTATCCCATGTCCCCAGTTCTATCCCATGTGCCCCAGGTATCCCAGGTGTCTCCAGGTGTATCCCATGTCCCCCAGGTGTATCCAGCTGTATCCAGGTGTACCCAGGTGTACCCCAGGTGTCTCCCACGCCCCCCAGGTGCCCCCAGGTGTGTCCCAGGTGCCCCCCCCCTCCTCACCTGCTCGTCGTGCACGTCCTTGAGGGTGTAGCTGACCACGGAGATCCCCATGGATATCCCAGGTGTATCCCATGTCCCCCAGGTGTATCCAGGTGTATCCCATGTCCCCCAGGTGTATCCAGGTGTTCCCCAGGTGTCCCCCAGGTGCCCCCAGGTGTTCCCAGGTGCCCCCCTCCTCACCTGCTCGTCATGCACGTCCTTGAGGGTGTAGCTGACCACGGAGATCCCCATGGATATCCCAGGTGTCTCCCATGCCCCCCAGGTGTATCCAGGTGTATCCAGGTGTCTCCAGGTGTACTCCAGGTGTCTCCCACACCCCCCAGGTGTGTCCCCAGGTGCCCACCCCTCTCACCTGCTCGTCGTGCACGTCCTTGAGGGTGTAGCTGACCACGGAGATCCCCATGGATATCCCAGGTGTCTCCCACACCCCCCAGGTGTCTCCAGGTGTCTCCCACGCCCCCCAGGTGTCCCCCAGGTGTCTCCCATGTCCCCCAGGTGTCCCCCAGGTGTGTCCCCAGGTGCCCCCTCCTCACCTGCTCATCGTGCACGTCCTTGAGGGTGTAGCTGACCACGGAGATCCCCATGGATATCCCAGGTGTCTCCCACGCCCCCCAGGTGTCCCCCAGGTGTGTCCCCAGGTGCCCCCCTCTCACCTGCTCGTCGTGCACGTCCTTGAGGGTGTAGCTGACCACGGAGATCCCCATGGATATCCCAGGTGTATCCCACGCCCCCCAGGTGTCTCCAGGTGTCTCCCACGCCCCCCAGGTGCCCCCAGGTGTGTCCCCAGGTGCCCCCGCTCTCACCTGCTCGTCGTGCACGTCCTTGAGGGTGTAGCTGACCACGGAGATCCCCATGGATATCCCAGGTGTCTCCCACGCCCCCCAGGTGTATCCAGGTGTACCCCAGGTGTATCCCACGCCCCCCAGGTGTATCCAGGTGTCTCCCATGTCCCCCAGGTGTCTCCAGGNTGTCACACCTGGGACACACCTGGGACACACCTGGGACACACCTGTCACACCTGGGACACACCCCTGTCACACCTGTCACACCTGGGACACACCTGGGACACACCTGGGACAGACCCCTGACACCCCTGAGCCGTGTGGGCCTTCCCCAGCGAGCGCAGGTAATCCTGGAACAACACACCTGGGTTACCTGTCACAACCCTGTCACACCTGGGACACACCTGTCACACCTGGGTCACACCTGTGTCACCTGGGACACACCTGGGATACACCTGTCACACCTGGGACACACCCCTGTCACACCTGTCACACCCCTGTCACACCTGGGGACACACCCCTGTCACACCTGTCACACCTGGGACACACCCCTGGTACCCCCCTGTCACCCCTGAGCCGTGCAGGCCTTCCCCAGTGAGCGCAGGTAATCCTGGAATGGGATACACCTGTCATACCTGGGACACACCTGGGACACCCCTGTCACACCTGTCACACCCGAGTCACACCTGGGACACACCTGGGACACCTGGTAAACACCCCTGTCACACCTATCACACCTGGATCACACCTGGGACACACCTGTCACACCTGGGACACACCTGGGACACACCTGGGACACACCCCTGGCACACCTGGGACACACCTGGGGACACACCTGTCACACCTGGGACACACCCCTGGCACCCCTGAGCCGTGCGGGCCTTCCCCAGTGAGCGCAGGTAATCCTGGAATGGGAATGGGATACACCTGTCACACCTGGGTCACACCTGGGACACACCTGTGTCACCTGGGACACACCTGTGTCACCTGTCACACCTGGGACACACCTGGGACACACCTGTGTCACCTGGGACACANACACACCTGTGTCACCTGTCACACCTGGGACACAGCTGGGACACACTTGTCCCCCCTGTCACACCTGAGAGCAGGTGAGCCCAGGGCCAGGCACACCTGGGCTGGACACTCCACACAGGTGTCCAGGTGTGTTCCAGGTGTATCTCGGGTGTGTCCCAGGTGTGTCCTGGGCCTGTCCTGGGTGTGTCCCCAGGTGTCCCAGGTCCGCCAGGTGGGTCACAGGGGTGTCCCCAGGTGTGTCCTGGGCATGTCCCAGGTGCCCCTGGTCCACCAGGTGTGTCCTGGATGTGTCCCAGGTGTGTCCCAGGTGTGTCCCAGGTGTGTCCCCAGGTGTGTCCCCAGGTGTCCCAGGTCCACCAGGTGTGTCAGAGAGGTGTCCCCAGGTGTGTCCTGGGCATGTCCCAGGTGCCCCTGGTCCACCAGGTGTGTCCTGGATGTGTCCCAGGTGTGTCCCAGGCGTGTCCCAGGTGTGTCCCAGGTGTGTCCCAGGTGTGACCCAGATGTACCCTGGGTGTGTCCCAGGTGTGTCCCAGGTGTGTCCCAGGTGTGTCTCAGGTGTATCCCAACTGTTCCCAGTTATCCCAGGTGTGTCCCAGGTGTCCCAGTTGTCCCCAGGTGTGTCCCAGGTGTGACCCAGGTGTGTCCCAGGTGTGTCCCAGGTGTGGCCCAGGTGCATCTCAGGTGTATCCCAACTGTTCCCAGTTATCCCAGGTGTGTCCCAGGTATATCCCATGTCCCCCAGGTGTATCCAGGTGTATCCCATGTGCCCCAGGTGTATCCCAGGTGTGTCCCACGTGTATCCCATGTCCTCCAGGTGTATCCCAAGTGCATCCAAGGTATATCCCATGTGCCCCAGGTGTATCCAGGTGTATCCCATGTCCCCCAGGTGTATCCCAGGTGTATCCCAGATGTATCCCGGTGTATCCCAGGTCCAGGTGTATCCCATGTCCCCGAGGTATATCCCAGGTGTATCCCATGTATTCCAGGTGTATCCACGTGTGTCCCAGGTGTATCCAGGTCTATCCCAGGTCTATCCCGTGTCCCCCAGGTGTATCCAGCTGTACCCCAGGTGTATCCCTTGCCCCCCAGGTGTATCCAGGTGTCTCCAGGTGTATCCCAGGTGTATCCCATGTCCCCCAGTTCTATCCCATGTGCCCCAGGTATCCCAGGTGTATTCCAGGTGTATCCCATGTCCCCCAGGTGTGTCCCAGGTATATCCAGGTGTATCCAGATGTATCCAGGTGTATCCAGGTATATCCCAGGGGTACCCAGGTGTATCCCATGTCCCCCAGGTGTGTCCCAGGTGTATCCAGGTGTATCCCAGGTATATCCAGGTGTATCCCAGGTGTATCCCATGTCCCCCAGGTGCATCCAGGTGTATCCAGGTGCATCCCAGGTGTCTACAGGTGTATCCAAGTGTATCCCATGTCCCCCAGGTGTCCCCAGGTGTCCCAGGTGTATCCCATGTCCCCCACGTGTATCCAGGTGTATCCCAGGTGTCTCCCATGCCCCCCCGGTGTCTCCAGGTGTCCCCCAGGTGTATCCCATGTCCCCTAGGTATATCCAGGTGTATCCCATGTCCCCGAGGTGTATCCCAGGTATATCCAGGTGTATCCCATGTCCCCGAGGTGTATCCCAGGTGTATCCCATGTCCCCCAGGTGTATCCCAGGTGTATCCAGGTGTATCCCATGTCCCCCAGGTGTATCCCATGTCCCCAGTTCTATCCCATGTGCCCCAGGTATCCCAGGTATATCCAGGTGTATCCCAGATGTATCCCACGCCCCCCAGGTGTCTCCAGGTGTCCCCCAGGTGTCTCCCACGCCCCCCAGGTGTCTCCAGGTGTGTCCCCAGGTGCCCCCCTCTCACCTGCTCGTCGTGCACGTCCTTGAGGGTGTAGCTGACCACGGAGATCCCCATGGATATCCCAGGTGTATCCCATGTCCCCCAGGTGTCTCCAGGTGTACTCCAGGTGTCTCCCACGCCCCCCAGGTGTCTCCAGGTGTGTCCCCAGGTGCCCCCCTCCTCACCTGCTCGTCGTGCACGTCCTTGAGGGTGTAGCTGACCACGGAGATCCCCATGGATATCCCAGGTGTATCCCAGGTCCCCCAGGTGTCTCCAGGTGTATCCCATGTCCCCCAGGTGTATCCCAGCTGTATCCAGGTGTATCCAGGTGTACCCAGGTG
>NW_016690734.1:20882-22275 GCF_001604755.1 Lepidothrix coronata
GGGGCCAGGTGGGTGTGGCTTGAGGGTGGGTGGGGCCAGGTGGGTGTGGCTTGAGGCGAGGGGCAGGGCTCAAGCAAGGGTGGGGCCAGGGGGCGTGGTTTAAGCAAGGGGGTGGAGCCAAAGTGTCCACAAAGGGGAGGGGTTTATATATTAGGGTGGGGCCAGGGGTGGGGCCAATAGGAAGGTGGGGTTTAAAGCAGGGGGTGGAGCCAAGGGGAGGCGTGGCTTGAGCCAGGGGGTGGAGCCAAAGTTTTCAGAAAGGGTGTGGCTGTGGGCGGGGCTTAAACAGGGGGGTGGGCTCAGAGGGCGTGGCCTGAGTCTGGGGGTGGAGCCAAAGCATCCACGGGGGAAGGTGTGGTTTATTCTGGGGGTGGAGCCAACAGGAGGCGGGGCTTGGCCCTGAGGGGTGGAGTCTTTGGGTGGGGCTGGGGGCGGGGTTTAAGTCAGGGGTGGGGCTGGAGTGGAGCTTGTGTGGGTGGGCGGAGCTTTAGTGAAGGGGTGGGGCTTCCAGCAGGTGGGTGGAGCTCTGGAGGTGTGGCTTTCCTGTGGGTGTGGCACCCCAGGGGCGTGGCTTCTCAAAGGGGGGCGTGGCCTATGGGTCAATAGACCTCCAAAGAGGGGGCGGGGCCCCTTCACAGGGCGTGGCCAGCCCCAAAACATGGGTGGCCACTCCCCAAGGGGGTGTGGCTCTCAGAGGGCGTGGCTTCATAAAGGGGGGTGGCATTCCAAGGGGGCGGGGCTTATGAGTCAAAGGATTTTCCAAGGGGGGGGGTCCGGGAGCTCTTAAAAGGGCAATGACCAGCCCCAAGCTGGGGGGCCCCCCCGTGGGGTGTGGCCATGCACAGAGGGGCGTGGCAATCCACAAGGGGGCGTGGCCACCCATAAGGGGGCGTGGCTTCCTAATTGGGCGTGTCTTACGGGTAAACAGACCTTCCAAATGGGTCGGGGGGGGGCCTTAAAAGGGCCACGGCCGATCCCAAAGGGGAGGTGTGTGGGTGGGGCCCGTGGGGGGTGTGGCTTCCCAGGGAGGGGCGTGGCTTCCCAGGGGCGTGTCCATCCATGAGGGGGCGTGGCTTCCGGGTCAACGGACTTTCCAAGTGGGCAAATGGGCTCTTAAAAGGGCCACGGCCGATCCCAAAGGGGGGTGTGTGGGTGGGGCCCGTGGGGGGGTGTGGCTTCCCGGGGAGGGGCGTGGCTTCCCAGGGGCGTGTCCATCCATGAGGGGGCGTGGCTTCCGGGTCAACGGACTTTCCAAGTGGGCAAATGGGCTCTTAAAAGGGCCACGGCCGATCCCAAAGGGGGGGGTGTGTGGGTGGGGCCCGTGGGGGGGTGTGGCTTCCCGGGGAGGGGCGTGGCTTCCCGGAGGGGGGCGTGTCCTGACCTCCACGGTCAT
>NW_016690735.1:0-1471 GCF_001604755.1 Lepidothrix coronata
ACGGTCCTGTGGGGCAGGTGATGGTTCTGTGGGGCAGGTGAGGCCTCTATGGGGCAGGTGAGGGGTCTGTGGGGCAGGTGAGGGCCGTGTGGGGCAGGTGGGCCCCGCCGTGGGGCAGGTGTGGGTCAGTAGTTGCCGCGCTCCTGCCGGAAGCCGCCGCGCCTCAGGTACCCGTCGCCCTTGCGGTACCCGCCGTCCTTCTGGTCTGCGGGGGCGGAGCCGGACAGGTGAGCGGGGGGTGGGGCCAGGTGTGTCCCAGGTGTGGCCCAGGTGTGTCCCAGGTGTGCCCAGGTGTGTGTCAGGTGTGCCCAGGTGTGTCCCAGGTGTGCCCCAGGTGTGCCCAGGTATGTCCCAGGTGTGTTTGGGTGTGTCCAGGTGTGTCCCAGGTGTGTTTGGGTGTGTCCAGGTGTGTCCCAGGTGTGTCCCAGGTATGTCCCAGGTGTGTCCCAGGTGTGCCCAGGTGTGTCCCAGGTGTGTTTGGGTGTGTCCAGGTGTGTCCCAGGTGTGTTTGGGTGTGTCCAGGTGTGTCCCAGGTGTGTCCCAGGTGTGTCCCACCCCCCCAGGTGTATCCCAGGTGTGCCCAGGTGTCCCCAGGTGTCCCCAGGTGTGTCCCCAGGTGTGTCCCAGGTATGTCCCAGGTGTGTCCCAGGTGTGCCCAGGTGTGTCCCAGGTGTGCCCAGGTGTGTCCCAGGTGTGCCCCATGTGTGTGTCAGGTGTCCCCAAGTGTGCCCCAGGTGTGCCCAGGTGCCCCCTAGGTGTGCCCAGGTGTGTCCCAGGTGATCCCAGGTGTGTCCCAGGTGTCCCCAGGTGTGTGTCAGGTGTCCCCAGGTGTGTCCCCAGGTGTGCCCCAGGTGTGTCCCAGGTGTGTCCCAGGTGTGTCCCAGGTGTGTGACAGGTATGCCCAGGTGTGCCCAGGTGTGTCCCCAGGTGTGTCCCAGGTGTGCCCAGGTGTGTCCCAGGTGTGCCCCAGGTGTGTCCCAGGTGTGCCCAGGTGCGCCCAGGTGTGCCCAGGTGTACCCCAGACATATCCCACGTCCCCCAGGTGCCCCCAGGTGCCCCCCAGGTGTATCCCAGATACATCCCACCTACCCCAGCTGCCCCCAGGTGTGCCCAGGTGTATCCCAGATACACCCCAGGTACCCCAGGTGTGCCCAGCTCCGCCCCAGGTGCCGCCCAGGTGTGCCCAGGTGCCCCCAGGTGTGTGTCCAGGTGTACCCCAGACATATCCCACGTCCCCCAGGTGCCCCCAGGTGCCCCCCAGGTGTATCCCAAATACATCCCACCTACCCCAGGTGCCCCCAGGTGTGCCCAGGTGTGCCCAGCTCCGCCCCAGGTGCCGCCCAGGTGCCCCCAGGTGCCCCCCAGGTGTACCCCAGACATATCCCACATCCCCCAGGTGCCCCCAGGTGTGCCCAGGTGCCCCCCAGGTGTACCCCAGACATATCCCACGTCCCCCAGGTGCCCCCAGGTG
>NW_016690735.1:3823-4491 GCF_001604755.1 Lepidothrix coronata
ACATATCCCACGTCCCCCAGGTGCCCCCAGGTGTGCCCAGGTGCCCCCCAGGTGTACCCCAGACATATCCCACGTCCCCCAGGTGCCCCCAGGTGCCCCCCAGGTGTATCCCAGATATATCCCACCTACCCCAGGTGCCCCCAGGTGTCCCCAGGTGTGTCCCAGATATACCCCAGGGGCCCCCAGGTGTGCCCAGGTGCCCCACAGGTGTATCCCAGATACATCCCAGGTACCCCAGGTGCCCCCAGGTGTGCCCAGGTGTATCCCAGATACATCCCACCTACCCCAGGTGTGCCCAGGTGCCCCCAGGTGCCCCCAGGTGTGCCCAGGTGGGCCCCAGGTGTGCACAGGTGCCCCCCAGGTGTATCCCAGATACATCCCACGTCCCCCAGGTGTCCCCAGGTGTCCCCAGGTGTGCCCAGCTCCGCCCCAGGTGCCCCCAGGTGTCCCCAGGTGTGTCCCAAATACATCCCACCTACCCCAGGTGCCCCCAGGTGTGTCCCAGATATACCCTGTGTACCCCAGGTGCCCCCAGGTGCCCCCAGCTCCGCCCCAGGTGCCACCCAGGTGTACCCCAGACATATCCCACGTCCCCCAGGTGCCCCCAGGTGCCCCCCAGGTGTATCCCAGATACATCCCACCTACCCCAGGTGCCCCCAGGTGCCCCC
>NW_016690735.1:5175-5490 GCF_001604755.1 Lepidothrix coronata
GCCGCCCAGGTGCCCCCAGGTGCCCCCCAGGTGTACCCCAGACATATCCCCACATCCCCCAGGTGCCCCCAGGTGTGCCCAGGTGCCCCCCAGGTGTACCCCAGACATATCCCACGTCCCCCAGGTGCCCCCAGGTGTGCCCAGGTGCCCCCCAGGTGTACCCCAGACATATCCCACGTCCCCCAGGTGCCCCCAGGTGTGCCCAGGTGCCCCCCAGGTGTACCCCAGACATATCCCACGTCCCCCAGGTGCCCCCAGGTGTGCCCAGGTGCCCCCCAGGTGTACCCCAGACATATCCCACGTCCCCCAGGTGCC
>NW_016690735.1:6622-10224 GCF_001604755.1 Lepidothrix coronata
ACCCCAGGTGCCCCCCAGGTGTATCCCAGATACATCCCACCTACCCCAGGTGCCCCCCAGGTGTATCCCAGATACATCCCACCTACCCCAGGTGCCCCCAGGTGTGCCCAGGTGCCCCCCAGGTGTACCCCAGACATATCCCACGTCCCCCAGGTGCCCCCAGGTGTGCCCAGGTGTATCCCAGATACACCCCAGGTACCCCAGGTGTGCCCAGCTCCGCCCCAGGTGCTGCCCAGGTGCCCCCAGGTGTGCCCAGGTGCCCCCAGCTGCCCCCAGGTGTATCCCAGACACATCCCACATCCCCCAGGTGCCGCCCAGGTGTGCCCAGGTGCCCCCAGGTGTATCCCAGATACATCTCACCTACCCCAGGTGCCCCCAGGTGTCCCCAGGTGCCACCCAGATGTACCCCAGACATATCCCACGTCCCCCCGGTGTGCCCAGGTGCCCCCAGGTGTGCCCAGCTCCGCCCCAGGTGCCGCCCAGGTGCGCCCAGGTGTACCCCAGACATATCCCACGTCCCCCAGGTGCCCCCAGGTGTGCCCAGGTGCCCCCCAGGTGTATCCCAGACATATCCCACATCCCCCAGGTGCCCCCAGGTGTGCCCAGGTGTATCCCAGATACACCCCCGGTACCCCAGGTGTGCCCAGCTCCGCCCCAGGTGCCCCCAGGTGTGCCCAAGTGTATCCCAGATATACCCTGTGTACCCCAGGTGCCCCCAGGTGCCCCCAGGCGCCCCCCCCCAGGTGCGCTCACCGCGGAAGTACCCCCCGTAGGCGCCCTGGCGCTGGTCGAGGACGCGCTCGTTGTTCTCCACCAGGTTGCCCAGCTTCTCGGCCAGCTGCAGCGCCAGGTTCTGCGTCGCCGTCGGCTCCGTCCGGTGCATCATCACCGTCGCCGTCGGCTGGTCCAGCGAGGCCTGGCACGGGGGGGCGTGGCCAGGTGAGCCCCGCCCACACCTGGGCCACAGGTAACCCCAGAACCACCTGAAACCTGCCCAAAGCTGCCCCACACCTGTCTCAAGATGCTCCACCCCTCCCTTCTCTCTGGTTGGTCCAGGGAGGCCTGGGGGGTGTGGCCAGGTGAGCCCCGCCCACACCTGGGCCACAGGTAACCCCCAAACCACCTAAAACCCGCCCAAAACTGCCCCACACCTGTCTCAGGATGCTCCTCCCCTCCCTTCTCTCTGCTTGGTCCAAAGACACCTGGGGGGCGTGGCCAGGTGAGCCCCGCCCACCCCGGCACACCTGGGGCACACCTGTGAAGCAGGTAACCCCAAAACCACCTGAAACCTGCCCAAAACCGCCCCACACCTGTCTAAAGATGCTCCTCCCCCTCCTCCTTCTCTCCGGTCTCTGGTTGGTTCAGGGATAACTAAGGGGCGTGGCCAGGTGAGCCCCGCCCACACCTGGGCCGCAGGTAACCCCAAAACCACCTGAAACCTGCCCCAAACTGCCCCACACCTGTCTCAACATGCTCTGCCCCTCCCTTCTCTCTTGTTGGTCCAGGGACAGCAAAGGGGTGTGGCCAAGTGAGCCCCACCCACACCTGGGCCACACCTGGGGCACAGGTAACCCCAAAACCACCTGAAACCCGCCCAAAACTGCCCCACACCTGTCTCAGGATGCTCCTCCCCTCCCTTTCTCTCTGGTTGGTCCAAGGAAACCTGGGGGGTGTGGCCAGGTGAGCCCCGCCCACCTCCCGGCCACACCTGGGCCACAGGTAACCCCGAAACCACCTGAAACCTGCCCAAAACCTGTCTCAAGATGCTCCTCCCCCCCTCCTTCTCTCCAGTCTCTGGTTGGTTCAGGGATAACTAAGGGGCGTGGCCAAGTGAACCCCGCCCACACCTGGGGCACACCTGTGAAGCAGGTAACCCCGAAACCACCTGAAACCTGCCCCAAAACTGCCCCACACCTGTCTCAAGATGCTCCTCCCCCTCCTCCTTCTCTCCGGTCTCTGGTTGGTTCAGGGATAACTAAGGGGCGTGGCCAGGTGAGCCCCGCCCACCCCCCGGCCACACCTGGGCTACAGGTAACCCCAAAACCACCTGAAACCTGCCCAAAACTGCCCCACACCTGTCTCAAGATGCTCCTCCCCTCCCNCCCCACACCTGTCTCAAGATGCTCCTCCCCTCCCTTTCTCTCTGGTTGGTCCAGGGATGCCTATGGGGTGTGGCCAGGTGAGCCCCGCCCACACCTGGGACACACCTGTGCCGCAGGTAACCCCAAAACCACCTGAAACCTGCCCAAAACTGCCCCACACCTGTCTCAGGATGTTCCTCCCCTCCCTTTCTCTCTAGTTGGTCCAGGGAGGCCTGGGGGGTGTGGCCAGGTGAGCCCCGCCCACCCTGGCACACCTGGGGCACACCTGTGAAGCAGGTAACCCCAAAACCACCTGAAACCCGCCCAAAACTGCCTCACACCTGTCTCAAGATGCTCCTCCCCCTCCCTTTCTCTTGTTGGTCCAGGGAGGCCTGGGGGGTGTGGCCAGGTGAGCCCCGCCCACACCTGGGGCACACCTGGGGCACAGGTAACCCCAAAACCACCTGAAACCTGCCCAAAACCGCCCCACACCTGTCTAAAGATGCTCCGCCCCTCCCTTCTCTCTTGTTGGTCCAGGGAGGCCTGGGGGGCGTGGCCAGGTGAGCCCCGCCCACCCCAACACACCTGGGGCACACCTGGGCCACAGGTAACCCCGAAACGACCTGAAACCTGCCCGAAACTGCCCCACACCTGTCTCAAGATGCTCCTCCCCCCCTCCCTTCTCTCCGGTCTCTGGTTGGTTCAGGGATAACTAAGGGGCGTGGCCAGGTGAGCCCCGCCCACCCCCCGGCCACACCTGTACCACAGGTAACCCCAGAACCACCCGAAACCTGCCCAAAACTGCCCCACACCTGTCTAAAGATGCTCCTCCTCCCCCTCCTTCTCTCCGGTCTCTGGTTGGTTCAGGGATAACTAAGGGGCGTGGCCAGGTGAGCCCCGCCCACCCCGGCACACCTGTGCCACAGGTAACCCCCAAACCACCTGAAACCTGCCCAAAACTGCCCCACATGTGTCTCAAGATGCTCCTCCCCTCCCTTTTCTCTGGTTGGTCCAGGGAGGCCTGGGGGGTGTGGCCAGGTGAGCCCCGCCCACCCCGGCACACCTGTGCCACAGGTAACCCCGAAACCACCTGAAACCCGCCCAAAACCGCCCCACACCTGTCTCAAGATGCTCCTCCCCTCCCTCCTTCTCTCCGGTCTCTGGTTGGTTCAGGGATAACTAAGGGGCGTGGTCAGGTGAGCCCCACCCACCTCCCGGCCACACCTGGGCCGCAGGTAACCCCCAAACCACCTGAAACCTGCCCAAAACTGCCCCACACCTGTCTCAAGATGCTCCTCCCCTCCCTTTCTCTCTAGTTGGTCCAGGGAGGCCTGGGGGGCGTGGCCAGGTGAACCCCGCCCACACCTGGGGCACACCTGTGGTACAGGTAACCCCCAAACCACCTGAAACCCGCCCAAAACTGCCCCACACCTGTCTCAAGATGCTCCTCCCCTCCCTTCTCTCTTGTTGGTCCAGCGAGGCCTGGGGGGTGTGGCCAGGTGAGCCCCGCCCACACCTGGG
>NW_016690735.1:10609-14655 GCF_001604755.1 Lepidothrix coronata
CCGACCACGCCCCCCCTCAGGCCCCGCCCCCCCTCACCATAAGCTCCTCCCCGATGATCATCTTGCTGATGATGCCGTGCACCGTGGGCAGGTCCAGCTCAAACATGGCCGCCAGCGTCTCCATGCTGAGGAGGGAGGGTGGGCGGGGTCACTACGGCCATGCCCAGCTCACCTGGGCCACGCCCAGCTCACCTGGATACAGCCACACCCACTCCCAGCCCCGCCCAGGTGAGCAGCTGAAAATCAAACATGGCCGCCTATGCTAAGGAGGGAGGGTGGGCGTGGTCACTGCGGCCACGCCCATTTCACCTGGGCCACACCCAGCTCACCTGGGTACAGCCACACCCACCCCCAACCCCGCCCAGGTAAGCGGGTGGAAGTCAAACATGGCCGCCTATGCTAATGAGGGAGGGTGGGCGGGGTCAGAGGAGCCACACCCAGCACACCTGGGCCACGCCCAGTTTACCTGAGAACAGCCACGCCCACCCCCAACCCCGCCCAGGTAAGTGGCTGAAAGTCAAACATGGCCGTCTATGCTAATGAGAGAGAGTGGGCGGGGTCACTGCGGCCACGCCCACCTCACCTGGGCCACGCCCAGTTCACTAGAGAGCGGCCACGCCCACCCCCAACCCCGCCCAGGTAAGCGGGTGGAAGTCAAACATGGCCGCCTATGCTAAGGAGGGAGGGTGGGTGTGGTCAGAGGGGCCACGCCCAGCTCACCTGGGCCACGCCCAGCTCACCTGGGTATAGCCACGCCCACCCCCAACCCTGCCCAGGTAAGTGGCTGAAAATCAAACATGGCCGCCTATGCTAATGAGGGAGGGTGGGCGTGGTCAGAAAGGCCACGCCCATCTCACCTGGGCCACGCCCAGCTCACCTGGGAGCAGCCACGCCCACCCCCAACCCCTCCCACGTAAGTTGCTGGAAATCAAATATGGCCGCCCATGCTAATGAGGGAGGGTGGGCGTGGTCAGAGGGGCCACGCCCACCTCACCTGGGCGTGGCCACGCCCCCCCGGCCACGCCCCTCGGTACCTGATGGAGTCGTAGACGCTGCTGTAGGTGAACAGGTAAGTGCGGAGGGACTCCTCCTGGATCTTCCTGCGGAGTGACCACAGGGACCGCTGAGTGACCACGGAGTGACCACTGAGTGACCACTGAGTGACCACGGAGTGACCACTGAGTGACCACAGAGTGACCACTGAGTGACCACTGAGTGACCACAGAGTGACCACTGAGTGACCACTGACCACTGAGTGACCACTGAGTGACCATGGAGTGACCATAGTGATCAGAGAGTGACCATGGAGTGACCACTGAGTGACCACACAGTGACCCACTGAGTGACCATGGAGTGATCAGAGTGACCACTGAGTGACTACAGTGACCGTGGAGTGACCACTGAGTGACCACAGTGACCACAGAGTGACCACAGAGTGACTACGGACTGACCACGGAGTGACCACACAGTGACCACTGAGTGACCACACAGTGACTACTGAGTGACCACGGAGTGACCATGGAGTGACCATAGAGTGATCAGAGAGTGACCACAGTGACCGCGGAGTAACCACTGAGTGACCCATGGAGTGACCACGGAGTGACCACTGAGTGACCACGGAGTGACCACAGAGTGACCACGGAGTGACCACGGAGTGACCACAGTGACCATAGTGATCACTGAGTGACCACGGAGTGACCACTGACCACTGAGTGACCCATGGAGTGATCGGTGACCGCGGAGTGACCACGGAGTGACCACTGAGTGACCACTGAGTGACCACTGACCACTGAGTGACCACTGAGTGACCACAGTGACCACTGAGTGACCACTGACCACTGAGTGACCACGGAGTGATCAGAGAGTGACCACAGTGACCACAGAGTGACCACAGAGTGACCACTGAGTGACCACCTGACCTATAGACTGATCATGGAGTGACCCATGGAGTGACCATGGAGTGATCAGAGAGTGACCACAGTGACCACAGTGACCACGGAGTGACCACTGAGTGACCATGGAGTGACCACTGAGTGACCATGGAGTGACCACGGAGTGACCACGGAGTGACCACAGTGACCGCTGTGTGACCACTGACCACTGAGTGACCACAGTGACCATAGTGACCACAGAGTGACCACGGAGTGACCACAGTGCCCACTGAGTGACCACAGTGACCACTGAGTGACCACGGAGTGACCACGGAGTGACCATGGAGTGACCACGGAGTGACCACAGTGACCGCTGAGTGACCACTGACCACTGAGTGACCACTGAGTGACCACTGAGTGACCACGGAGTGACCACTGAGTGACCATGGAGTGACCACTGAGTGACCACAGTGACCACAGTGACCGCTGAGTGACCACGGAGTGACACGGAGTGATCAGAGAGTGACCACTGAGTGACCACTGACCACTGAGTGACCATGGAGTGACCACTGAGTGACCACTGAGTGACCACTGACCACTGAGTGACCACAGAGTAACCACAGTGACCGCTGAGTGACCACAGTGACCATAGTGACCACTGAGTGACCACTGACCACTGAGTGACCATAGAGTGATCAGAGAGTGACCACAGTGACCACAGAGTGACCACAGAGTGACTGCTGAGTGACCACAGAGTGACCACGGAGTGACCACAGTGACCGCTGAGTGACCACAGTGACCGCTGAGTGACCACAGAGTGACCACGGAGTGACCACAGAGTGACCACGGAGTGACCACAGTGACCGCTGAGTGACCACAGTGACCACTGAGTGACCACAGAACTGACCACGGAGTGACCACTGAGTGACCACAGTGACCACTGAGTGACCACAGAGTGACCACTGACCACTGAGTGACCACAGTGACCGCTGAGTGACCACAGTGACCACTGAGTGACCACAGAGTGACCACTGACCACTGAGTGACCACAGTGACCGCTGAGTGACCACAGTGACCACTGAGTGACCACAGAGTGACCACAGTGACCACTGAGTGACCGCTGAGTGACCACGGAGTGACCACGGAGTGACCATGGAGTGATCAGAGAGTGACCACAGTGACCACGGAGTGACCACTGAGTGACCACTGAGTGACCACGGAGTGACCACTGAGTGACCACGGAGTGATCAGAGTGACCACAGAGTGACCACGGAGTGACCACGGAGTGACCATGGAGTGATCAGAGTGACCACATTGACCACTGAGTGACTATGGAGTGACCATGGAGTGACCGCTGAGTGACCACACAGTGACCACACAGTGACCACGGAGTCACCACAGTGACCACAGTGACCACTGAGTGACCAAGGAGTGACCATGGAGTGACCCATGGAGTGACCACTGAGTGACCACGGAGTGACCACGGAGTGACCATGGAGTGACCCAATGACCCTTGGATTAACCATGGAGTGACCCATTGACCGACCCATGGAGTGACCATGGACTGACCCATGGACTGACCCTTGGACTGACCCAATGACCCATGGACTGACCCATGGATTAACCATGGACCGACCCATTGACCAACCCATTGACCAACCCATGGATTGACCCAATGACTCATGGATTGACCCATTGACCAACCCATGGACTGACCCATTGACCAACCCATGGATTGACCCAATGACCCATGGATTGACCCATTGACCAACCCATTGACCAACCCATTGACTGACCCATTGACCGACCCATGGATTGACCCAATGACCCATGGATTGACCCATTGACCAACCCATTGACCAAGCCATGGATTGACCCAATGACCCATGGATTAACCATTGACCAACCCATTGACTGACCCATTGACCAACCCATGGATTAACCCATTGACCGACCCATAGATTAACCCATTGACCAACCCATTGACCAACCCATTGACCGACCCATGGATTGACCCAATGACCCATGGACTGACCCATTGACCAACCCATGGATTGACCCAATGACCCATTGACTGACCCATTGACCAACCCATGGATTGACCCAATGACCCATTGACCAACCCATGGATTGACCCAATGACCCATTGACTGACCCATTGACCAACCCATGGAT
>NW_016690735.1:15092-17341 GCF_001604755.1 Lepidothrix coronata
CATTGACTGACCAATTGACCAACCCATGGACTGACCCAATGACCCATGGACTGACCATTGACCAACCCATTGACTGACCAATTGACCAACCCATGGACTGACCCAATGACCCATGGACTGACCATTGACCAACCCATTGACTGACCAATTGACCAACCCATGGATTGACCCAATGACCCATGGACTGACCCATTGACCAACCCATTGACCAACCCATTGAGTGACCCATTGACCAACCCATTGACCGACCCATGGATTGACCCATTGACCAACCCATAGATTAACCATTGACCCAATGACCCATTGACTGACCCATTGACCAACCCATAGATTGACCATTGACCAACCCATTGACCAACCCATTGACCAACCCATTGACCGACCCACTACCCGCCCCACTGCCCGCCCCCTTCCCTACCCCACCGCCCCCCAGCGCGACCCCCCGGCGAGCCCCTCACCTGACGAGCCCCTCACCTGACGAGCATGGCGCGCACCTGGTCGGCCTCGGGGAACAGGTCCCAGACCTTCCCGTTCATCTTCTCGTTGACGACGTAGCGGTGGCAGCGCCGCCAGTCCCCCGTCTTCATGGCCTTGGACGCCGCCACCACGTGCTCCCGCATCGACTCCGGCGGGCCTGGGGGGGCACCGGGGGACGGTTGGGGGGCGGGGGGGACCGGTTGGGGGGCGGGGGAACCCGGTTGTGGGGTGAGGGACTGAGTTATGGGGTGAGGAACCAGTTATGGGGTGAGGAACCAGTTATGGAGGAGAAGGACCAAGTTAGGGGGTGAGGAAGTGAGTTATGGGGTGAGAAACCGAGTTAGGGGGTGAGGGACCGAGTTATGGGGTGAGGAACCAGTTATGGGGCTGGAGAACCCAGTTGTGGGGTGAGGGACCAAGTTATGGGGTGAAGGACCAAGTTATGAAGCTCATGGACCAAGTTATGGGGTGAGGAACCGCTTATGGGGCTGAAGAACCAAGTTATGGGGTGAGGAACCAGTTACGGAACTGATGGAGCAACTTATGGGGTGAGGAACCACTTATGGGGCTGAAAGACCAACTTATGGGGTGAGGAACCAGTTACGGATGAGAAGAAACCAAGTTATGGGGTGAGGAACTAAGTCATGGGGTGAGGAACCACTTATGGGGCCGAAGAACCCGGTTACGGGGCGAGGAACCAAGTTATGGGGCTGAAGGACCAAGTTATGGAGCTCATGGACCAAGTTATGGGGTGAGGAACCAGTTATGCATGAGAAGAACCAAGTTATGGGGTGAGGAACCAAGTTATGGGGTGAAGAACCACTTATGGAACTGAAAAACCAAGTTATGGGGTGAGGAACCACTTATGGGGCTGAAAGACCAACTTATGGGGTGAGGAACCAAGTTATGGGGCTGAAGAACCAGTTATGGATGAGAAGAACCACTTATGGGGCTGAAAGCCCAAGTTATGGGGTGAAGAACCAATTATGGGCTGAGGAACCAAGATATAGGGCTGAAGAACCACTTATGAGACTGAAAGACCAAGTTATGGGGTGAGGAACCAAGATATGGGATGAAGAACCACTTATGGAACTGAAAAACCGAGTTATGGGGTGAGGAACCAAATTATGGGGTGAAGAACCACTTATGGGACTGAAAGACCAACTTATGGGGTGAGGAACCAAGATACGGGGCTGAAGAACCAAGTTATGGGGTGAGGAACCAAATTATGGGGTGAAGAACCACTTAGGGGGCTGAAGGACCAAGTTATGGGGTGAGGAACCAGTTACGGAACTGATAGAGCAAGTTATGGGGTGAGGAACCAAGTTAGGGGATGAAGGCTCAAGTTACGGGTTGAGGAACCAAGTTTTGGGGTGAGAAACCAAGTTATGGAGCTCATGGACCAAGTTATGGGGTGAGGAACCAGTTACGGAACTGAAAAACCAAGTTATGGGCTGAAGAACCACTTATGGGGCTGAAAAACCAAGTTACGGGCTGAGGAACCAAGATATGGGGATGAAGAACCACTTATGGGGCTGAAGAACCATTTATGGGGCTGAAACACCAAGTTATGGGGTGAAGAACCAATTATGGGCTGAGGAACCAGTTACGGGCTGAAGCACCAAGTTATGAGTCTGAAGGACCAAGTTATGGGGTGAGGAACCACTTATAGGGCCGAAGCACCAACTCACGGGGCCGAAGCACCCCGTTACGGGGCCGAGGAACCGAAACCACGGATGAGAAGAAGAAGAAGAAGAAGAAGAAGAACCACC
>NW_016690735.1:18542-22164 GCF_001604755.1 Lepidothrix coronata
GGGGGGACAGGTGAGGGACAGGTGAGGTCAGGTCACCTGGACAGGTGAGTTCTGTCCATCCCCACCCACCCCCAGCTGGGCCATGGTGCGGTTGTAGAGGATCTGGGGGGGGACAGGTGAGGGACAGGTGAGGGACAGGTGAGGTCAGGTCACCTGGACAGGTGAGTTCTGTCCATCCCCACCCACCCCCAGCTGGGCCATGGTGCGGTTGTAGAGGATCTGGGGGGGGACAGGTGAGGGACAGGTGAGGGACAGGTGAGGTCAGGTCACCTGGACAGGTGAGTTCTGTCCATCCCCACCCACCCCCAGCTGGACCATGGTGCGGTTGTAGAGGATCTGGGGGGGGACAGGTGAGGGACAGGTGAGGGACAGGTGAGGTCAGGTCACCTGGACAGGTGAGTTCTGACCATCTTAGAGCAGCCCAGGTGTGTCACGTGGTCACCTGAACAGGTGTGACCTCACACTGACCAGTAAAGGTGAGTCCCACCCACCCCCAGCTGGACCATGGTGCGGTTGTAGAGGATCTGGGGGGGGACAGGTGAGGGACAGGTGAGGTCAGGTCACCTGGGCAGGTGAGTTTTGAGCAGCCCCGCCCACCCCCAGCTGGACCATGGTGCGGTTGTAGAGGATCTGGGGGGGACAGGTGAGGGACAGGTGAGCAACAGGTGAGCAACAGGTAAGGGACAGGTAAGTTTTAACCACTCCTGACCAGCCCAGGTGAGTTGTGTCCATCCCCACCCACCCCCAGCTGGACCATGGTGCGGTTGTAGAGGATCTGGGGGGGGGCAGGTGAGGGACAGGTGAGGGACAGGTGAGGTCAGGTCACCTGGGCAGGTGAGTTGTGAACAGCCCAGGTGAGTCCCACCCACCCCCAGCTGGACCATGGTGCGGTTGTAGAGGATCTGGGTGGGACAGGTGAGGTCAGGTCACCTGGACAGGTGAGTTCTGACTATCTTGGAGCAGCCCAGGTGTGTCACGTGTTCACCTGGACAGGTGTGACCCCACACTGACCAGTAGAGGTGAGTCCCACCCACCCCCAGCTGGACCATGGTGCGGTTGTAGAGGATCTGGGGGGGGACAGGTGAGGGACAGGTAAGGGACAGGTGAGGTCAGGTCACCTGGGCAGGTGAGTTTTGAGCAGTCCCACCCACCCCCAGTTGGACCATGGTGCGGTTGTAGAGGATCTGGGGGGGACAGGTGAGGTCAGGGCACCTGGGCAGGTGAGTTCTGACCATCTTAGAGCAGCCCAGGTGTGTCACGTGTTCACCTGGACAGGTGTGACCCCACACTGACCAGTAAAGGTGAGTTCTGCCCACCCCTGAGCAGTACAGGTGATGTCACCCTACCTGGACAGGTGTGCCATGTGTTCACCTGGACAGGTGTGACCCCACACTGACCAGGAAAGGTGAGGTCAGGTCACCTGGGCAGGTGAGTTCTGTCCACCCCTGACCAGCCCAGGTGAGTCCCACCCACCCCCAGCTGGACCATGGTGCGGTTGTAGAGGATCTGGGGGGGGGACAGGTGAGGTCAGGACACCTGGACAGGTGAGTTCTGACCACCCCTGACCAGCCCAGGTGTGTCACGTGTTCATCTGGACAGGTGTGACCCCACACTGACCAGTGAAAGCGGGTTGTACCCGCCCCTGAGCAGCACAGGTGAGGTCACCTCACCTGGACAGGTGTGTCATGTGCTCACCTGGACAGGTGTGACCCCACACTGACCAGTAAAAGCGGGTTGTACCCGCCCCTGAGCAGCACAGGTGAGGTCGCCTCACCTGGACAGGTGTGTCATGTGCTCACCTGGACAGGTGTGACCCCACACTGACCAGTAAAGGTGAGGTCAGGTCACCTGGGCAGGTGAGTTTCGAGCAGCCCCGCCCACCCCCAGCTGGACCATGGTGCGGTTGTAGAGGATCTGGATGGGGGGGGGGACAGGTGAGGGACAGGTGAGGTCAGGTCACCTGGGCAGGTGAGTTCTGACCCCCCCAGGTGTGCCTCACCTGCACAGGTGGGTCTGTGTGCTGGATGTTGTCCTGCAGGTGCGACACGAGCCCCCCCAGGTGTGTGTTTACCTGCCCAGGTGTGTGTTTTACCCCCCAGGTGTGTGTCTCACCCTCCCAGGTGTGTTTACCTGCCCAGGTGTGTGTTTACCTGCCCAGGTGTGTGTTTTACCTGCCCAGGTGTGTATTTTCCCCCCCAGGTGTGTGTTTACCTGCCCAGGTGTGTGTATTTCCCCCCCAGGTGTGTGTTTACCCTCCCAGGTGTGTGTCTCACCCTCCCAGGTGTGTATTTACCTGCCCAGGTGTGTGTTTACCTGCCCAGGTTTGTGTTTTCCCCCCCCAGGTGTGTGTTTACCTGCCCAGGTGTGTGTTTTTACCCCCCAGGTGCGTGTTTCCCCCCCCAGGTGTGTGTTTACCTGCCCAGGTGTGTGTCTCACCCTCCCAGGTGTGTTTATCTGCCCAGGTGTGTGTTTTCCTGCCCAGGTGTGTGTTCACCCCCCCAGGTGTGTGTTTCCCCGCCCAGGTGTGTGTTTCCCCCCCCACCTGTGTATTTACCTGCCCAGGTGTGTGTTTACCCCCCCAGGTGTGTGTCTCACCTGCCCAGGTGTGTGTTTTACCTGCCCAGGTGTGTGTTTTACCCCCCCCAGGTGTGTTTACCTGCCCAGGTGTGTGTCTCAGCCCCCCAGGTGTGTCTCACCTGCACAGGTATGTGTTTCCCCCCCAGGTGTGTGTTTTCCCCCCCAGGTGTGTGTTTACCTGCCCAGGTGTGTGTTTTCTCCCCCAGGTGTGTGTTTTCCCCCCCACCTGTGTATTTACCTGCCCAGGTGTGTGTTTTCCCCCCCAGGTGTGTGTTTCCCCCCCCAGGTGTGTCTCACCCTTCCAGGTGTGTGTTTACCTGCCCAGGTGTGTGTCTCACCCTCCCAGGTGTGTTTATCTGCCCAGGTATGTGTTTTACCTGCCCAGGTGTGTGTTTTACCCCCCAGGTGTGTGTTTGTTTTACCTGCCCAGGTGTGTGTTTTACCCCCCCAGGTGTGTGTTTTCCCCCCCCAGGTGTGTGTTTACCTGCCCAGGTGTGTGTTTACCTGCCCAGGTGTGTGTTTACCTGCCCAGGTGTGCGTTTACCTGCCCAGGTTTGTGTCTCACCCCCCCAGGTGTGTCTCACCTGCCCAGGTGAGTTCCCAGGTGTGTGTTTCCCCCCCCACCTGTGTATTTACCTGCCCAGGTGTGTGTTTTCCCCCCCAGGTGTGTGTTTTACCCCCCCAGGTGTGTGTTCACCCCCCCAGGTGTGTGTTTTACCTGCCCAGGTGTGTGTTTTCCCCCCCACCTGTGTATTTACCTGCCCAGATGTGTGTTTACCTGCCCAGGTGTGTGTTTTCCCCCCCAGGTGTGTCTTTTCCCCCCAGGTGTGTGTTTACCTGCCCAGGTGTGTGTTTTACCCCTCCAGGTGTGTTTACCTGCCCGGGTGTGTGTCTCACCCCCCAGGTGTGTCTCACCTGCCCAGGTGAGTTCCCAGGTGTGTGTTTTCCCCCCCTAGCCGTGTCTCACCCGCCCAGGTGAGTTCCCAGGTGTGTGTTTTCCCCCCCTAGCCGTGTCTCACCCGCCCAGGTGAGTTCCCAGGTGTGT
>NW_016690736.1:0-1721 GCF_001604755.1 Lepidothrix coronata
AAGGGGGTTTATTTGTATTTGGACACCAAAAAAAAGGGGGTTTATTTGTATTTGGACACCAAAAAAAAGGAGGTTTGATTTGTATTAATGGCAAAATCAGGACTAAAGAAGATCCTGGTCTGACCCTCGGCGACACCGGTCGCTCCCAAACAGGGCTGATGATGAACCCGAGGGGTTTGGGGCTGCTCTCACCCCAAATTTAACTCCCCCCGGGCCCCGGGAGGGAAGATCTCCCAGCTGACTCGGGGCTCCTGTGGGATTTGCCGCGGGATTCGCGCCCACAGGGGTCTGGGTGTCCCGTGGGATTCATCCCGGGGCGCTGGGACCCTCGGCCGCCGCCGTGGTGGGATCCTTCCGGCGTTCCTCCAAGGCCCGGGGGCTCTGGAGGGATCCCAGGGAAGTCGGAGTGGTTGTCCCAGTTTCCGAGGAGGTCGGGGAAGGTGACCCCGGTAATTCCAGACCCGCCGGTCTCGCTTGGGTGGCCGGTGAATTATGGGGGAGGGAATTCCGGGAGCCACTGGAGAAGCGCTCGGAAGACGCCGCGGTGGTTGATCAAAGGGGGAAAGTCATTTCTCCTTGGGTGGAAACTCCTCCGGGATGAGGTCACTCGCCCTCAGGGACGAAGGGAAGGGACGGGATGTGGGTTTTGGGGGATTTCAGCCGAGCCTTTGGTGCTGTCCCGGAGGATCCTCCCGGACAAACGTCCGGCTGAGCGCGGACACGACGCGTTGGGCGAAGGGTTGGGGGGCAAGGACCGATTCCAGCCCCTCCGGGGAAGGATCTGCTCTCGGATTCCCGTCGGCACCGTGCGCTCTCCAGGGCTCTCCCAGTGGGATTCATGAGCGTTCCCAGGCCTTGGCACGGTGGGTGCCGAGCAGAGCTGGGTGCTCCAGAGGCCGGGAATGGAGCTGGGAAAAGCCAAGTGGATCTGGGTGCTCTCCGGGTGCTCCAGAGGCTGGGAATGGAGCTGGGAAAAGCCAAGCGGATCCGGGTGCTCGGGATGCTGGGAATGGAGCTGGGAATACCTGAGAGGATCCGGGTGCTCTCCGGGTGCTCCAGAGGCCGGGAATGGAGCTGGGAAAAGCTGAGCGGAGCCGGGTGCTCTCTGGGTGCTCGGGAGGCCAGGAATGGAGCTGGGAAAGCCTGAGAGGATCCGGGTGCTCTCCGGGTGCTCGGGATGCTGGGAATGGAACTGGGAATACCCGAACAGAGCCGGGTGCTCTCCGGGTGCTCCAGAGGCTGGGAATGGAGCTGGGAAAAGCCAAGCGGATCTGGGTGCTCTCTGGGTGCTCAGGAGGCCAGGAATGGAGCTGGGAAAGCCTGAGAGGATCCGGGTGCTCTCCGGGTGCTCGGGATGCCAGGAATGGAGCTGGGAATACCCAAGCGGAGCCGGGAGCTCTCCGGGTGCTTCAGAGGCCAGGAATGGAGCTGGGAATACCTGAGCAGATCCGGATGCTCTCTGGGTGCTCGGGAGGCCAGGAATGGAGCTGGGAATACCCGAGAGGATCCAGGTGTTCTCCGGGTGCTCCAGAGGCTGGGAATGGAGCTGGGAAAAGCCAAGCGGATCCGGGTGCTCTCCGGGTGCTCAGGAGGCCGGGAATGGAGCTGGGAATACCCGAGAGGATCCGGGTGCTCTCCGGGTGCTCAGGAGGCCGGGAATGGAGCTGGGAATACCCGAGAGGATCCGGGTGCTCTCCGGGTGCTCAGGAGGCCGGGAATGG
>NW_016690736.1:3149-9836 GCF_001604755.1 Lepidothrix coronata
CCTGCTGGGCTTGATGCTGCTGAGATGCTTCTCCTCCTCCTCCTTCTCCTCCTCCTCCTCCTCCTCCTCCTCCTCGTCCGGGAGCAGCTCAGTCCCGCGCGGTCTCCAAACCCTCCCAACCCCCCCAGGCTGGGTTGTGGTGGCCCCAAACCACAACGGGGACCCCCCTGGGCCGTGGCAGGAACATCTTCCAGCTCTGTTGGCCGTGGGAGGGGTGTGGCCCTTCCTCCAGCAGCCGTCCCGGCCTCTCCTGGCTCCGCTCTCCGGCCGCAGACCCGCAGGTTGGGCCTCTTTTCTTGGAAAAGCAACGGCTCGGCCGTTCCCGGGAATAAATGTGCTCGGGAGATCCAGGTTGAACATCCTCTCCTGGGGGCCCCGCGGGGGCTGGAGGGGTCGGTGTGACCCGGGAGAGCCAAAGGGGAGCGTCCAGAGCTGTGGGGTGGCTTCTGCCCGGGTGTTTGTGTCTCCTCTCCAGCCCCTGGCGAGCGGTGGGACGAGGCACCTCACCCCTGGGTTCACTGGTGTCCTCCACTGGAGCTCAGCAGCGGGACAGGGAGGCTTGGAGGGGCTTTGGTGGGCAGGGAGTCCCCCCACGGGGCTCCTCTCTGCCATGGAGCTGTTCCAGCGCCAGGTGGGACTGATCCCTGAAGCCACTGTCCCTCCTGTGGGTCCCTGTCATCCCACAGTGCTCCTGTCCCCAGTGGAGCTGTTCCAGTGCTCACATGGGTCCCTGAAGCCACTGTCCCTCCTGTGGGTCCCCGTCATCCCTGTCTCCCACGGAGCTGTTCCAGTGCCAGTGGGACAGGTCTGTCCCTCCTGTGGGTCCCTGTCATCCCTCTCTCCCATGGAGCTGTTCCAGCACCAGCTGGGACTGATCCCTGAAGCCACCAGCTCCAGGTGGGACTGGTCTGTCCCTCTCCTGGGTCCCTGTCATCCCTGTCTCCCATGGAGCTGTTCCAGTGCCAGTGGGACAGGTCTGTCCCTCCTGTGGGTCCCTGCCATCCCTGTCTCCCATGGAGCTGTTCCCGCTCTGTCCCTCCCATGGATCAGTCCCTGCCATGGGTTCCTGTCATCCCTCTCTCCCATGGAGCTGTTCCAGCTCTGTCCCTCCCGTGGGTCAGTCCCTCCCATGGATCAGTCCCTGCCATGGGTCCCTGCCATCCCTGTCTCCCATGGAGCTGTTCCAGCTCTGTCCCTCCCATGGGTCTGTCCTTCCCGTGGGTCTGTCCCTCCCATGGGTCTGTCCCTCCCATGGGTCTGTCCCTGCCATCCCTGTCTCCCATGGAGCTGTTCCCGCTCTGTCCCTCCCATGGGTCTGTCCCTCCCATGGGTCAGTCCCTGCCATGGGTCTGTCCCTCCCATGGGTCAGTCCCTGCCATGGGTCTGTCCCTCCCATGGGTCCCTGCCATCCCTGTCTCCCATGGAGCTGTTCCCGCTCTGTCCCTCCCATGGGTCTGTCCCTCCCGTGGGTCCCCGCTGAGGTTCGGCTCCGTCTCGGTTCTGACCCAGCTCTTCCCCGGCCCCGGTTAATCCTCAGTGGATTCCTCCATCCAGATGTTTCTGTGGAATGGTGGCGAGCTCTGGCTGACCGTAAACATCCCGGGGAGGGAGCCAGCACCTCGGGATGTGTCATCTTTCCTACAACTCCTCTTCCAGAGGCGGCTGGAGCGGGAGAGGCCCCGCAGGAGCCACTTCAGGGCTGGGCTTTTTTCCCTCTTCAGTGTCAGGAGCTTCCTGACTGTCCCCAGGAGGCCTCTTGGTGTGAAAACTTGGAACTCGGGCGCTGTTTTGAGAACCCTCCCCGGCAGTGGGGGGGGTGATCCCTCACTTCCAGGAGCTCTGGGGCAATTCTGTGTTTCAGAACCAAACACTGGGAGCTTTGGGATGATTCCTTATTTCAGAGTCGGACATGAGGAGCTCTTGGGTGACTCTTTATTTCAGGGTTGGACACAGGGAGCTCTTGGGTGACTCTTTATCTTGGAGCCAGACCTGAGGAGCTCTTGGGTGATTCTTTATTTCAGGGTTGGACACAGGGAGCTCTTGGGTGACTCTATCTTAAGAGCCAGACCTGAGGAGCTCTTGGGTGACTCTTTATCTTGGAGCCAGACCTGAGCA
This sequence comes from Lepidothrix coronata, assembly GCF_001604755.1. Taxonomy (NCBI): domain Eukaryota; kingdom Metazoa; phylum Chordata; class Aves; order Passeriformes; family Pipridae; genus Lepidothrix; species Lepidothrix coronata. The sequence goes on from NW_016690736.1 coordinate 5,265, forward strand.
GCTCTTGGGTGATTCCTTATTTCAGAGCCAGACATGAGGAGCTTTTGGGATGATTCCTTATTTCAGAGTTGGACACGGGGAGCTCTTGGGTGATTCCATATTTTAGAAGCCAAACCAAGGATCTCTTGGGTGATTTCTTTAGACCCAGAAACAAGGATCTCTTGGGTGATTCCCTGTTTTAGAAGCAGAAACAAGGGTCTCTTGGGTGATTCCTTGTTTTAGACCCAGAAACAAGGATCTCTTGGGTGATTCCTTGTTTTAGACCCAGAAACAAGGATCTCTTGGGTGATTCCCTGTATTAGAAGCAGAAACAAGGATCTCTTGGGTGATTCCCTGTTTTAGAAGCAGAAACAAAGATCTCTTGGGTGATTCCTTGTTTTAGACCCATAAACAAGGATCTCTTGGGTGATTCCCTGTTTTAGACCCAAAAACAAGGGTCTCTTGGGTCTCCTTGTTTTAGAACCAGACTCGAGGAGCTCTTGGGTGATCCCTTATTCCAGAGCTGGACACAGAAGCGGGATGGATGCAACCATCAGGTCCTGTGGGTTTGGAGCTGGTCCCTGCTCTCTTTGGGTCACCTCCAGCATTCCAGAGCAGCTCCAGGAGCCGGAGGGCCCAGGCAGGGCTGGTTCTGCCCATGCCGGGATTCCTCGGCGAGTCCGTGGGTGACTGATCTGATGGGATCTGTGCCAATAAAACCACGGAATCCTTCGGCTGGGGAGCACCGAGCCACATCCCTCAGGATGTCCTTCCCCTACACTCTGGGGCTGGATGTTGTTCCTTCATCAGCTGAGTCTTCTTCACCCCCTCACGGGGGTGCCACAGCCCTCCAGGCTCCCAAATCCAGCTTCTGTAAAGTCCTGACCCATCCAGCTCCTCCCAGGCTGGGCTGAAGCAGCAGCAGCTGCCAAGGGTGGCTTTTCATCCTGCTGGGATGAGCTGGAGAGCCCGGGAATTCACCTCCTGGGAGGTGTTTATCCACTCCCTGCTCCGACGTCCCCTGGGCCCTTTGCCGTGGCTTTTCCTGCCGGAGCAAAGTCCAGCAGCGGGAGCAGCAGCCCCTGGAAGCTGATTGCACAAGCCCAGCCATTCCCAGCCCTTGAACGCACCAACTTCCAGCACCTCGTGCCTGGGGAGGGGCGAAGGGACCTGTGCTGATCCCAGAATTCGGGCGCGACACAACGGCCCCGGCTCCGGCAGCAGCCGGCGGATCCCGAGCGGGAAACGCTCCGTGCTGCCAGGAATCCGGGCCTGGGAGAGCTCCCGGCCTCTCAAGGTCTCCTGGCCTCTCAAGGTCACCTGGCCACAGACTGGGGAGCGTCCTGGAACACGGCCCTGAGCCGGGAGGAGGAGGGTCGGGAACGTCCCTCGGGTCTGTCCGCAAACGTCCCGGAGCTCCCGTGGGAGCAGGGCCTGGAGCACTGGAAAAGCGACCCCCAGCGTGGGAAAACTGACCCCCGGCGCGCCTGTTTTGGGGAGGAAAGATGGAATTGGTGTCTCCGAGGCTTCCTGTGGCAGAGCCTGTCCTCAGCCAGCTCTCCCTGTCCAGCTCTCCCATGTCCAGCTCACTCTGGCACCGGGTCGGAGAAGCGATCGGCGCCTCCGGCTCCGGGAGAACCTTTGGATGCTCACGTGAGACCCTGGGAGGATCCTTTCTCCTGGGAAGTTGTTTACTGTGAGCACGGAGCGATGCTGGGCCCTTGGGATGGAGGAGCAGCGTCTACCCCGAGAATCTGGGGCGGGAATACCTTGGAAGAGCTGGAATCCTGCCTGGGTGCCCACCCAGGTGGCTCCGGGCTGGGCCTGATCCGTGCGGAGCGCCCGGGATGCTCATCCAGGTGCTTTTGGTGGACAGGGAATGTCGGGGGGCGGGTGGGCACCAAAAGTCACCATGAACACAGGCCCAGCTTGGGTTGGCTCTGCCAGCGTGGCCTCGGGGAGCTTTGGGCTGGAAGAGCCACCTTTGGGGCCGTGGGATGGATTTGGGGGTGGGCTGGGATGTGGGAAATCAGGCTCCTGCTTCCCTGCATTTCCAGCCAGGATTTGGGGAGCTGAACAGCTCCAACGGGGCTGGGGGCTGGAAACCCCCCATTTCTTGGCCCTGTTGGGTGACCAGTGAACGGTTGGAGTCCATCTTAGAGGTCTTTTCCAACCTTTAGGATTCCGCGGTTCTTCTTTTCCGACCTCAGCGATTCCATGACTGGACATTCCCAGCGTGGGATTTCCCCTGGTGCTGGCAACGACCCCAAATCTGTGCCGTCCAAAGGGGCGGTTCACCCACTCTGTGGTTGGGTTGGGTTGGGTTGAGTTGAGTTGAGTTGCGTTGGGTTGAGTTGGGTTGGACTGAGTTGAGTTGGGTTGAGTTGGGTTGGGTTGGGTTGGGTTGGGTTGGGTTGAGTTGGCTTGGGTTGAGTTGGGTTGAGTTGACTTGGGTTGGGTTGGGTGGTAACACACCGGCGAACACCCAACTCGGCTCCGGCACCACCGCGGCACCGGGACACGGAGTTTTCCCGCTGTGTGGGTCCAACTGCTGTTTTTCCTGGGCACTGCCAATTCCTCTTGTGTTTTTGGGCTGGGAAAGGCCGCCAAAATTTCTGGTTTTCCGGGTTTTTTACGCTCTGCAGGCGCCGTATCCGCCACGGGGGCCAGCGGGGGATTCTTCCTTCTGCTCCCAAATTAACACCCAAAGTCAGAGCGTGAGCTGGAGCCGGATCCAGGCTGTGATTCCAGAGCCCGACTCCGGCCTTGCGACACCTCTCCTTGTTCAGGAGATGATGCAACAACTCAGCCCTTGCCCAACCCCGGGGCTCAAAGGGCCCCTTGGCCCGGCTGCAGGAGAAGGAAAACGCCCCTTCCTGCCTCTTCTCCCAGGTGCTTTGGACAGGCTGGAAAAAACCCAGAGCCTGGGAGAAGGTGTGGGCTCAGGGGAGGCATTTGAGGGAGATCGTTGGGTTTTGAGGGGTTTGGGAAGCCCTTGGATTGCTCAGAGAAGTGATGTCATAAATTCCTGCCCAATTTGCTCCGTTTTTGGGTTTTAAGGCTCTTGGTTGAACTCCCTGGTTGGGGGATCCCCTCCCTGTGGGAGCTGATGTGGGGTCTGGGTGGAAACCACCACCCAAAAGACCTCTTGGCTTTAGACTCTTGAGTTTCTTTGGGATTTTTATCCCCGAACCACGGAATCTCTGGGGTTGGAAGGACCCTCCAGAGGTTCCATCCTGGGCAGTGTTGGATGTTGGCTCTGCCAACACCCCCTTGGTCCATGACCTTGCTCCTTGTTAACCTTCAAATGTGAGCGACTCTGGTGCCAAATAAACCCGACCCTCGGGGCAGGACACGAGTGGTGACGTGGAGAAGCACCTCGAGGCGTGTCCTGGTGGTTTTGGGGTGGGGGGGAACGTTTAGGGGAACTTTTTACGCCTGGTTGAGCCTCTCAGACTTGGCATCAACCTCCCTGTGGTGGCCTCGACGAGTTTGGGCTCTTTGCTCCTCTTGCTGTTTCTCAACCCACGACCTTTCAAACCTTCTGTGTACCAAACCACCCCAGATCCGTGGAGATCCAGCTCCACCCTGTCCAGGAGAGCTCCTGCTCTCCCTGGAACCTCTCCTGGACTCTGAAATTCCCTTTTTTTCCCCCCTTATCTCTGTTTTCTCCGTGTGTTTTGGCCACGGGCTCACGTGACGCTCGCTTTGAAAGTGTCTTCTTGTCCTCTCCAAGTCGTTTTAACTCTTGGGGTAGAGGAAAAACCACGAGGAGAAGCCTCGGGGCCTCTGATAGGAGGGAGTTTGACCTTGTGGGGAGGAGAGACCTTGAGCTGAGGAAGGATCCCGGCTCCTCCGGGCGCTCCCGGGAGAGGCCGTGGCCGCGCTCCCGGGGCCGGAGGAGCCGCCGCTCCTGGATTACCATAGAGGGTAAATTGGAGCCTCCCAAGTCCGAGCCATTAAACTCCCTCATCTCCCGCCGTTTCCAAGAAACCGGGATTTGCAGGGAGGGAGATAAATCACCGCCTGTTTTCCTCGCAAAGGAGGCAGTTTCTAAAAATAGGAGTCGGAGCTGGAGCTCCGGAGAACAAAAGAGTCCCTGGAAGGCTCCTGCCACCACCGGCCCTTCCCGGCGATCCGGGCGCTGCCTCCTCCGGAGGCTTTGGGGGAGCGCTGGATCTCTGGGATCACACCGGGGCTTTGTGGGAGTGCTGGATCTCTGGGATTGCCCCGGGGCTTTGTGGGAGTGTTGGATCTCTGGGATTGCACTGGATCTCTGGGATCACCCCGAGGCTTTGTGGGAGTGCTGGATCTCTGGGATTTGGGAGGTTGGGTTTGGATCTCTGGGATCACACCAGGGCTTTGTGGGAGTGCTGGATCTCTGGGATTTGGGACGGGGCTTTGTGGGAGTGTTGGATCTCTGGGATTGCACTGGATCTCTGGGATCACACCAGGGCTTTGTGGGAGTGCTGGATCTCTGGGATTGCCCCGGGGTTTTGTGGGAGTGTTGGATCTCTGGGATTGCACTGGATCTCTGGGATCACACCAGGGCTTTGTGGGAGTGCTGGATCTCTGGGATTGCCCCGGGGTTTT
>NW_016690736.1:9990-22163 GCF_001604755.1 Lepidothrix coronata
GGGGGAGCGCTGGATCTCTGGGATCACACCGGGGCTTTGTGGGAGTGTTGGATCTCTGGGATCGCCCCGGGGCTTTGTGGGAGTGTTGGATCTCTGGGATTGCACTGAATCTCTGGGATCACACCGGGGCTTTGTGGGAGTGTTGGATCTCTGGGATCGCCCCGGGGCTTTGTGGGAGTGCTGGATCTCTGGGATTGCACTGGATCTCTGGGATCACACCAAGGCTTTGTGGGAGCGCTGGATCTCTGGGATTTGGGAGGCTGGGTTTGGATCTCTGGGATCGCCCCAGGGCTTTGTGGGAGTGCTGGATCTCTGGGATTGCACTGGATCTCTGGGATCGCCCCGGGGTTTTGTGGGAGTGCTGGATCTCTGGGATTTGGGAGGTTGGCTTTGGATCTCTGGGATCACACCAGGGCTTTGTGGGAGTGCTGGATCTCTGGGATCACACCGAGGCTTTGTGGGAGCGCTGGATCTCTGGGATTTGGGAGGGCTAGATCCCTCTCCACGGAGCTCAGCCATGGCTCTGGATTCCTCTCCATGGAGCTGAGCCATGGCTCTGGATCCCTCTCCATGGCTCTGGATCCCTCTCCATGGATCAGGCCCACAGGAGCCCAGCTCCGTGCCAGAGCTCTCCATGGAGCAGGGCCAGCTCTCCCCCGGGAGCTCAGCCATGGCTCTGGATCCCTCTCCATGACTCTGGATCCGTCTCCATGGCTCTGGATCCCTCTCCATGGCTCTGGATCCCTCTCCATGGCTCTGGATCCCTCTTCATGGATCAGGGACCATGGGAGCTCAGCCATGGCTCTGGATCCCTCTCCATGACTCTGGATCCCTCTCCATGGCTCTGGATCCGTCTCCATGGCTCTGGATCCCTCTCCATGGCTCTGGATCCCTCTCCATGGCTCTGGATCCCTCTCCATGGCTCTGGATCCCTCTCCATGGCTCTGGATCCCTCTCCATGGATCAGGCCCACGGGAGCCGGGTTCTGTTCCGGAGCTCTCCGTGGAGCAGGGCCAGCTCTCCCCCGGGAGCTGATCCAGCGGCGGGCGCATCTTCCCGTTAAACTGCTTATTGCGGGAGCGGCTCCGCGTCCAGAGCTGCTCCCGGGATTAAACCCTCTTAAGTGTGGCTCGGAAATCCGCCCGTAATCCGGCCCGGCCGCGGGAGCAGAGGGGGTGGATGTGCCGGGAGAGCCTTTGGAACCCCCCCCAAAATCCCTTTATCCCGGTTTCTGCCGGAAAAGCCCCACCTGGGCCGTGCTGACCTCGGTGCTTTCCTCTCTTCCAGATGAGCCCGATCCCGCCCTCTCCGGAGCCGTCCCGGCCGTGGCTCACAGGACGGAGCTCGGGTGAGTTCCCCGGGGATGTGGCAGCACGGGGAGTGTCCGGGAGCTCGTCTGCCCCTCGCTGACTGTGCTCCAGTTACACGGCATCCCGAAATATCTCCCCGGCTGTGCCCGGGGGGTTGTCCCACCTCCGAGGACGTCGGCGGGTCCCTCCGGAGCCGCAGCACCGGGCCCTCGTTCCGAGCGGTGGTGGCTGCTCCAATTCCTCTCATTTGTCCCGCTTCCCAAGGAACCATCCTGCTTCTGCCTGTCCCAAATCACTCCTTGGAGCCGTCCCAGTTCCCTTCAGAGCATTCCAGTTCCCCTCAGAGCCATCCCAGTTCCCCTCAGAGCCATCCCAGTTCCCCTCAGAGCCATCCCAGTTCCCCTTGAAGCCATCCTGGCTTCCCTCTCGCCGTCACCATTCCCCTCAGAGACATCCCAGCTCTCTCTGGGGCCGTCCTGGTTCCTCTTGGAGCCATCCCAGTTCCCCTTAGAGCTATCCCAGTTCCCCTTGAATCCATCCCAGTTCCCCCTGAAGCCATCCTGGCTCCCTTTGGAGCCATCCCAGTTCCCCATGGAGCCATCCCAGTTCCCCATGGAGCCACCCCAGTTCCCCATGGAGCCATCCCAGTTTCCCTCAGAGCCATCTCGGTTCCTGCTGGAACCATCCCAGTTCCCCTCAGAGCCATCCCAGTTCCCCTTGAATCCATCCCAGTTCCCCTTGAAGCCATCTGGCTCCCTTTGGAGCCATCCCAGTTCTCCTTGGGGCCATCACGGTTTCCCTCAGAGCCATCCCAGTTTCCGTCAGAGCCATCCCGGTTCCCCATGGAGCCATCCCAGTTCCCCTCAGAGCCACCCCAGTTCCCCATGGAGCCATCCCAGTTCCCCATGGAGCCATCCCAGTTCCCCTCAGAGCCATCCCGGTTCCCCTCAGAGCCATCCCAGTTCCCCACGGAGCCATCCCAGTTCCCCTCAGAGCCATCCCAGTTCCCCTCAGAGCCACCCCAGTTCCCCATGGAGCCACCCCAGTTCCCCACGGAGCCATCCCAGTTCCCCTCAGAGCCACCCCAGTTCCCCATGGAGCCACCCCAGTTCCCCACGGAGCCACCCCAGTTCCCCTCAGAGCCACCCCAGTTCCCCACGGAGCCATCCCGGTTCCCCTCAGAGCCACCCCAGTTCCCCACGGAGCCATCCCAGTTCCCCTCAAAGCCATCCCGGTTCCCCCGGCGCTCCCGGGGCCGTCCCTGCCGGCAGGAACAGAAATCCTGGGAGCTGGACGCTCCATTTGGGGTGTCCCAAAGCTGCCCAGGGGTGTCCCGCTGGCTCCGAGCACCCTGGAAAGGGCAGGATTTGGGATTCCTGCCCGAGTCCCGTGCAGGGACAGGATCCTTGTCCCTCCCCGTGGCACCGGGATCGTGCCGGGCCCGGGATCGCTCCGGCTGAGCCGATTCCCGGCGCGTTTTAATGGGCTTATTTTAGTCCTTCTGTTCCCTGATCCTTCCCGGGCCGGCGCTTCCCTTCCCGAGTTGTTTTTGATGACGTTCCCGAGGTTTGCAGGACGAGTGGGAATCACATTTCCCCGATAACACCCCACGGACAGCGGCCCCTCCGCCCCCCGGCCGCCCTCCCTTATCCCGAGGGAAAACAGGGACGGGTTTGGAGCTGGCAGGTCCCACCGTGGGGCGGGAGGGTCGGTTTGCCCCTAAACTCGGCTTTTTCCGGGAATAAGCTGGAAATAAACGGGTTCAAAGAGAAGGAGGGAGGGAGGCGGCGTGAGATCCGTACGGAGCCGGTGTGAGATCCGTAGGGAGCCGGTGTGAGATCCGTAGGGAGCCGGTGTGAGATCCGTACAGAGCCGGTGTGAGATCCGTAGGGAGCCGGTGTGAGATCTGTACGGAGCCGGTGTGAGATCCGTAGGGAGCCGGTGTGAGATCTGTACGGAGCCGGTGTGAGATCTGTACGGAGCTGGTGTGAGATCTGTAGGGAGCCGGTGTGAGATCCGTAGGGAGCCGGTGTGAGATCCGTAGGGAGCCGGTGTGAGATCCGTAGGGAGCCGGCGTTCCTGCCGTCCCCGACAAAGGCGCTTTGTTCTCCTGGCAGCACAACCTGACCCGGGAGAAGGTGTTTTGCTGGCCCTGGGGCAGCTCCTCGCACGAGGCCTCGGCTCTCCGGGCTCCTCCGGGTGTCCGGCTCCGGGATCCCGCGGGTTCCTTCCCCACGGATGGTTTGTCCGGGGGCAGGAGCCGGGAGGAGGTTCCCGTCCCGCTCTCGTGCCGTGGGAGCCGTGTGGGAGGAGAACCTGGGCACGGAGCAGAGCCACGGAGTTGTGGGGTGGTTTGGGTTGGGAAGGGCCTCAAAGATGATCCGGTTCCAGCCCAGAAGCCGGGACAGGGATTGGGATGTGGAGGAGTCTCCTTGACGGGTTTGCCCCGACTCTGCCCGGCCCCGGAGTTGTTGTCATCCCCCAACCCCTGGGAAGCTGCAGGTCGGGGCTCCTGGATCTCCTGGAGCCCAGTTGAGGAACCTGGATTTGGGGATTTGGGGCCATCCAAGGCTCTACTTCCCCACGAGCCTCCCATGGTTCCGACAGAAGGGCTGGAGGCTCCTGAGATCCCGTCTCATAGCTGTTGGTCCTCTTGGCATCTTGGAGAACATCCAGTGCCTCAGTTGGACCTTTCCAAGGTTCCTTCTTCCCTGAAAAAGCCTCCCGCCCGAATTTAGGACTTCCAAGAGCACCAGGCTGGGCCTGCCCGTGGGTGTGCTCAGCCCCTCCCACCCCCAGCACGTTCCGGTGCCGTGGGGGTGGATCCCCCCATCCCGGTGGCATCAGGCCCCCCAGTCCCACTGCAGGGCTCACTCCAGGGATTCTCACCTTCTCCTGCTGCTCCAGGGGGTGTTCCCAGCTCCGGGAAGGGATTGGAAGTGGATGAGGAGCAACCACCTCGATCCCTTGGGTTCTCTGTACAGGGAAGGAAGACTTCCCACTCCTGTGGAGAGGGATCACCCGGGAATGGCCGTTCAGTCATGGAGACAAACCACCCTTTGGTCCGGGAGGCCTCTGGTGTGCTCCATGTTTATTTTCACGCACTTGGAAGAGCTCCTTGGCCTGATGGTGACACGAGTCACCCAGAGCTGGGTGAAAGGGGTCCCGGCATCCCGAGGAGCTGGGAGGGGAAAGGGAAGTTGGGAAGGAGGGGGTGGAGTACAGGGAAAAGACGCCTCTGGCCCAAGGTGGTGATGACGTGGTGATGGGAACCCGGTGCTCCCATCACACCCAGCAGGGAGAGCCAGGAGAACATCTTGGAGCAGGCCTGGAGTAAGAGGCAGGAACTCTTCCAGCCATGGCAGGGTGGGAAGGGGTGGCCCCGTTTCCATCCCAGCTCTTTAATCTTCGGGAGTCACCACAAACCCCGCGTCACGCCGGGACACCACGAGGCTCCCTCTGCTCCCGGGGCGCCGGGAACGTCGGTGTGACCCCCCCTGTCCCCCGGTTAACTCTCCAAACTTCCTTCCAGCCCCGCCAACGAGGAGCGTTTGGAGTTCCAGCAGGGCCTGTACAGGACGGACGCCCGGAGCGCTCTGGAGCTGCGGAACATGACGGTGTCCGGCGGCCTGTCCTGGGACGGCGACGGGAGGCAGGAAAGCACTTTAGAGAGACTCTCCGGCCCCAAGGACTCCAAGGAGGCGGCGTTTGCCGGGGAGCCCCGGGGGGCGGATCCCGAGCAGCTGGAGAGCGACTCGGAGGGGCCGGAGGGCGGGAGGGCGGCGGAGACGACGCCGGGTCCTCGCGCCGCCGAGGAGAAATATCTCAGAACCGAACCAAAGCAACTCGAAGGGCTCGGCAGGGAGCACCTGGAGAAAGGCAGGAGGGGAGTCCAGAGGGTCGACTGGATTCCCAGGCCCAACAGGAGCCCGAGCCCTCCCTACAAAGACGTAACCAAGCCGACAGATGTAGCAGCCAACCTGCCCTTCCGGGGCCAGGCCGTGCGCGAAGTGCCTCCTCCGCTGCCCCCGCCGGTGTTCAGGAAAACGCTCAACCCCGTCCTGGGCAAATCCAAAGCCCTGGAGGGCTCCTCGTCCCACAGGAAGGGGCTGGTGGTGGACTCGGACGTGGCCGAGGTGGCCCCGCTCTCGACGGCCGAGTGGATGCTGCAGAAGCCGAGTCTCCAGCTCGGCGCCGAGCTGGCCGTGGGCAAACAGTCGTGGACGGTGAACGCCGAGGACTCGGTGGAGCGGGTGCCGCTGATGTCCCTGGACCCCGCTCCCTGCAGCTCCTACGACGTGGAGATGAGGCCCTACGTGTGCAGCGTCCTGCTGGAGGAGCAGGGCAAGGAGGAGCTGGGCCAGGAGGAGGATCCCTCGGTCTACACCTGCATCGAGTGCAGCATCTACTTCAAGAAGAAGGAGCACCTGATGGATCACATGCTCCAGCACAACCGCGGGCCGGGCAGGGACCAAGACGGGGACGCCCTGGGGGGGCAGCGCCAGCTGTGCTGCAACGAGTGCGGGTGGGCCTTCGGGGACCCCGCGTCGCTGGAGCAGCACAGGCGGCTCCACCAGGAGTCGCGGGAGAAGATCATCGAGGAGATCCAGAAGCTGAACGAGTTCCCGGACGAGGGCCGGGAGGCGCGGCTGCAGTGCCCCAAGTGCGTCTTCGGCACCAACTCCTCCAAGATCTTCGTGCAGCACGCCAAGATGCACGTCAAGGAGAGGAAGGACCAAGGGGCCAAGAGCTCTTCGGGGCTCTTCGGCAGCGCGGGCGGCGGGGAGAGCCGGGACGGCCCCGCGCGCGGCCTCTACAAACACTTCAGGGCCAACGAGCACCCGGCCCTGCCGGCGCCGGCGCCGCCCCACGGCAGCGCCAAAGGGCTCAGCGCCTGCGTGCTCTGCGGCTTCCCGGCCCCCAACGAGCACATCCTCAAGGAGCACATGAGATACGCCCACTCCCACCTCTCCTGGGAGGCCGAGGCATACGAGGACGATCCCAACCAGCCGGGCACCAGCAGGGACGCCTACAGCCCCGCCCGGCCCGGCCGCTTCCCGGAGGCCGAGTATTTCGGCAAAGCCGACCGGCTCTTCCCCCCCGCGCCCCGGGAAAGCGCGGCCCACTACGACCCCCCCCACGGGTTCGCCCTGGCCCAGCCCCGGCTCGACAAGAGCAACGGGGCCACCAAAAAGGACTACCAGGCCTCGGGCTTTCACACCAGGAAGGCGGCCCCGTTCGCCGCCCCGCACAAAAACCTGGGGCTGTCCGGCTTCCCCTCCGCCAGGGCTTATTCCCAGTTCGCTCTGCAGCAGCTGAAGAAGAAAGCGGCGGCTCAGCACCTTGAAGGAGACGGCGACGGCCTCCGGAGCCACCCCGGGGGGCTGGAGGAGCTCCGGCAGAAGTGGATGTTGGGCGGCGACGGCGGGAGCGCGGAGGAGGAGATCCCCGTGGGCACGGAGGTGGATTTGGGCGAGAGCAGGGCCCCCAGAGCCGTCACCATCCCTCAGGCTGCCTTGGACCTCAAGAGGACGTTCAGGGACACCCTGAGGGCCACGGACTCGTCGGTGGCGTCGGAGGAGCAGCAGCAGCAGCTGAGGATGATGGTCCCCCTGGTCCTACTGGAGGAGGTGAACCTGCACCCCAAGGCGGCCAAGCGGCCGCGGGGGAAGGCGTTCAAGAGGAAGGCGATGCTCCCGCCCCGGGATTTCGTGATGGAGGAGCCCCTTCCCTTGGACGTGCTGCTCTTGGACGCTCCCCTGGAGGGTCCCCTGGAGCTCGACGACCTGCTGGACTCCGACGCCGGCATGTTGAAGAACGAGGAGAGGAAGTGTCCCTACTGCCCCGACCGCTTCCACAACGGCATCGGGCTGGCCAACCACGTGCGGGGCCACCTCAACAGGGTGGGCGTGAGCTACAACGTCCGGCACTTCATCTCGGCCGAGGAAGTGAAGGCCATTGAGCAAAAGTTTTCCTTCCAAAAGAAGAAGAAAAAAGGTAGTATGTATTCAATTCAGCCTGTTTCTGTTCTCTGGGGTTGCTCTCGGGGGTGTTCTCCTCCCGCCCAGGACCGGGTACGTATGGTGCGGTGCTGGGCTGAGCCGTGGGCGTTTGGTGGCCGGGGGGGTGGCCAATGCCCTCTGTCCCCCCTCTTAGAGGCCTGACCCGGGGGTTCAGTGCCACCCCTGACTCTCTGTCCTTCCTCGCAGTCGCCAACTTCGACCCGAGCACCTTCAGCCTGATGCGCTGCGAGTTCTGCGGCGCCGGCTTCGACACGCGGGCGGGGCTCTCCAGCCACGCCAGGGCCCACCTGCGGGACTTCGGCATCACCAACTGGGAGCTCACCATCTCGCCCATCAACATCCTCAAGGAGCTGTTGGCCAACTCCTCGGAGCACCCGCTGCTGCAGGCGGCGCTGGGGGCCGAGCCCTCGTCGCCGGGCCGGGACAGGGACGCGCTCGGCGCCTTCGCCCCCCGCAAGAGCGTCACCCCCATGGCCCCGCTGTCCCCCTTCCCCCCGGCCTGGGGAGAGGAGCCCCTGCAGCCCTACAGAGACGGTGAGTGGTCCCCGAAAGGGTTGGGTTGGGTTGGGCTGGGTTGAGTTGGGTTGAGTTGGGTTGGTTTGGGTGGGGTTGAGTTGGGTTGAGTTGGGTTGGATTGGATTAGGTTGGGTTGAATTGAGTTGGGTTGGGTTGGATTGGGTTGGGTTGGTTGAGTTGGCTTGGATTGGGTTGGGTTGGATTGGGTTGGGTTGGGTTGGATTGGGTTGGGTTGGGGCGAGCTGGCGTCGGTCGCTGCGTCGTTGTCTCTCTGTGCCCTCTGGGGTCTGAGGTGGTTTGGGGGTGGGTGGTGGAGGCGGTGGCAGGTGGAGGAGCCCGACAGTGCCGCCACCTCCTGAGGGGTCTCATCCGTCGCCGTGGCTGTTGGGGCTTTGTGCTTTGGGAAGCGTCGCGTTCAGGAACGAGGTTTCCGTCGGGAAACCCCTGAAGCTTCACCCCCTTGGGGAAGGGAGGAGGGTGTGGTCTGGGGTCCAGTCCAGCCAAGACAGGACACAACCTCTGCCTTGGGGGTCCGTGTTCACCCCCAGGGTGTGTTGGTACCGTGGGGGGAAGCTTGAGGGGTCCTTCCCGAATGGATTCGGGTCTGGGCTGGTCCCTCTCCCTCAGCACCGTTCAAACAGGGTCAGTCCAGAGCAGAGCCCATCCCAAACAGCTCCCAGGGCTCAAAACCCTGAGCTTGCACCAAAACCTGTGACCTGCTGTCCTTCCAAAGGCTCAAAACTTAAACCTGTCCTCCCAAAGACTGAAAACTTAAACCTGTCCTCCCAAAAACTAAAAACTTAAACCCGAGCTCGCCCCAGAACCTGCAATGGGCTGTTCCCTCAAAGGCTCAAAACTTAAACCTGTTCTCCCAAAGGCTCAGAACTTAAACCTGTTCTCCCAAAGGCTCAAAACTTAAACCTGTCCTCCCAAAGGCTCAAAACTTAAACCTGTCCTCCCAAAGACTGAAAACTTAAACCTGTCCTCCCAAAGACTGAAAACTTAAACCCGAGCTCGCCCCAGAACCTGCAATGGGCTGTTCCCTCAAAGGCTCAAAACTTAAACCTGTCCTCCCAAAGGCTCAAAACTTAAACCTGTCCTCCCAAAGGCTCAGAACTTAAACCTGTCCTCCCAAAGGCTCAAAACTTGCCCTTGCAAGAGGAGAAGCCGCCCCCCACTCTGGAAGCCCTTGGAGCAGCTCCTCGCTGGGTTCTGCTCGGCCCGGTCCCGTCTCAGATCCATCCCTGCAGCCGCGATTGGAATGTCAGGGAGCTGCTAATCCCGGCTCTCCCGTGTGCTGGGACACCCTGGAACGAGTCCTGAGCGTAATGAGGGCGAATTAAACCCTGAACAAACCCAAACCCCTCATTTTTAGCACATTGGCCCTTGGCAGAGGAGCGGTTGGGGAGGTCGATGCCAACGAGAGGGTTTTGGAGGCTCTGCTTCGTTCCAGCTGCCAGGGGCTGGATGTTCCCGCTGGTTCAGGTCTCCCGGTGCCCAGAATTCCCTGGCACGAGCTGGTGTCGATGGTGCTGCTGCTCTGCAGGGCTCGGGTGGGAAGGATCTCCGCGTTCCGTAAGAGCCGTCGGAGCAGAGGTTGGGTCAGACGCAGATCCCGCATCAAACGGGAACTTTTAGGGGAAAATAAGTGGGTCATGTCTTGAAATAGGATCTCACTCGAGGTTTTCTCAGCGTGTGACGCTGGCCCGGGGTCGGGGACGTCTCCTGCTCCTGCTGTTCCCGGCTCCAGTGGCCTGGAAGTGCTGCTGGAGGAACCGGGTCGGGAATTGTGCCCAGAGGTCAAAGGATTTGAGTTGGGGCTGTTTTGGGGTTAATTCAGAGCTTTGGTTCTACCCAGAGGAGGTGAGGAGGGACCTGTTTGAGCACAGGAGCTCAAACCCCCCTTAGGCCGCGCTCCTGGGTCTGAATTCCGTGCTCCCTGTTCCCTCAGGAGCTGTGTTCCGTCATGGGAGTCTCGGGGGGACAATTCCAAGAAAAAGGACAAATTTGGAAAGCTCCAAACCCCCCCAGCCCACTGACCTGGGGTGTGACCCAAGCACTGGGATCCCACGGAACCCTCTGTGTGGAAATCCCAGCCTGGAGTGTCTCAGTTCCACTCCAAGCTCTTGGAGACTCCCCACGAATCCAAACCCTCCTTGTTTTCCTTCCAACCCCGACGGGATTTGCCGGGTCTGTCGCAACCGGGCCAGGATTGGCAATATTTGCTTAACTGGGGCTGTGGGGAGGAGCTGAGCGAGCAGGGAAAGGGCTTTGGAGGCGGGAATGCCGAGCTGGGAGCCGGGATTTTGGAGGCCAGCTGTGCCCAGGGCTCATCAAATCCCTGGGGGCACCGGGACAACCCCTGGGAGCTGCTCGGGGTCTGCGGGGATGAAGCCTCAGCCGCTGGTCCTGGGGGAGAGGGAGCAGCTCCCGGGGGCACCTGCTTGGATTAACGTCCTGGGAATTAGCCTAATTCCCGAATTTACGGAGGGATTTTAGCACCATTAATGGGATAAAGGCTGTTAGAAGGTTATAAGGGCAGGAGGATCTCCTGGAGCATCAGTGACTCTGCACCAGACCCGGCGTCATCTCCACCAGTGGCTCTGTGCTGTGGTGGCCCTGGGACAACGTGTTTTACGCCAATTCCCGAATTTCTAGAGGGATTTCAGCACCATTACTGGGCTAAGGGTCGTTAGGAGGTTACAGAGGCAGGAGGATCTCCTGGAGCATCAGTGGCTCTGCTCTGGACCCGGTGGTGGCTGCAGGGGTGTCTCTGTACCCCAGGGGCCGATGTGTTTTATGCCAATTCCCAGATTTTTCGAGGGATTTAAGCACCGTTAGTGAGATAAAGGCCGTCAGCAGGTTAGGAAGGCAGGAGGGTCTCCTGGAGCATTCAGCAGGTTAGGAAGGCAGGAGGGTCTCCTGGAGCATCGCTGGCTCTGCTCTTGTGGCTCTGGAGGTGTTCCAGGTGTCCCAGGTGTGGATGGAGGTGTCCCAGATGTCCCAGACGTGGCTGGAGGTGTCGATGTCGCAGCTCAACACCTGCAGCAGAGCCACTTCCTCCCTCCTTCCTCTGCCCTTCCCAAGGTCTAGACCCCCAGGAGGTCCCTGCAGGACACCTCTGGAGCTGCTCAGAGCTCCACAGATCAGCAGAGCCTTCCCCGAAGCCCTGGGCGTCAAGGGCAGGGAGAACCAACCCCCTTCCTGAGGGATTTTGGGCCGTTTCTGGCGGTTTGTGGTTTGTGCCGAGGCGGCGGCGGGAGGTGGTGGGGGAGGACTCGGCTCGGGGAGCTGGGATGGGCTGTGGGGCTCAGCACCATGGAGCTGGGATGAGCTGTGGGGCTCAGCACCAGCAGGGATGAGCTGTGGGGCTCAGCACCAGCTGGGATGGGCTGTGGGGCTCAGCACCCCACAGCACCAACGGGGCTGAGCTGTGGGGCTCAGCTGGGGCTCAGCACCCCACAGCACCAGCAGGGATGAGCTGTGGGGCTCAGCACCAGCTGGGATGAGCTGTGGGGCTCAGCACCAGCTGGGATGAGCTGTGGGGCTCAGCTGGGGCTCAGCACCCCACAGCACTACCTGAGATGAGCTGTGGGGCTCGGCACCCCACAGCACCACCTGAGATGAGCTGTGGGGCTCAGCACCCCACAGCACCAGCAGGGATGAGCTGTGGGGCTCAGCACCAGCAGGGATGAGCTGTGGGGCTNCAGCACCAGCAGGGATGAGCTGTGGGGCTCACCTGGGGCTCAGCATCCCACAGCACCAGCAGGGATGAGCTGTGAGGCTCAGCTGGGGCTCAGCACCCCACAGCACCAGCACCAGCCCCACAGCACCAGCTGGGATGAGCTGTGGGGCTCAGCTGGGGCTCAGCACCACCTGGGATGGGCTGTGGGGCTCACCTGGGGCTCAGCACCATGGATCTGGGATGAGCTGTGGGGCTCACCTGGGGTTCAGCACCACCTCACCAGCTGGGATGAGCTGTGGGGCTCAGCTGGGACTCAGCACCACCTCCCCAGCAGGACTGAGCTGTGGGGCTCAGCTGGGACTCAGCACCACCTCACCAGCTGGGATGAGCTGTGGGGCTCAGCACCACGGAGCTGGGATGAGCTGTGGGGCTCAGCACCAGCAGGGATGAGCTGTGGGGCTCAGCTGGGGCTCAGCACCACCTGGGATGGGCTGTGGGGCTCAGCTGGGGCTCAGCACCACCTGGGATGGGCTGTGGGGCTCAGCTGGGGCTCAGCACCACCTGGGATGGGCTGTGGGGCTCAGCTGGGGCTCAGCACCACCTGGGATGGGCTGTGGGGCTCACCTGGGGTTCAGCACC
>NW_016690737.1:0-1523 GCF_001604755.1 Lepidothrix coronata
TGGGGACACGAGTTCCCAGTGGCCCCAGTTTGGGTGCCCAAAGGCTCCTCAGTGACTGGGCGGGCTGAGGGGGTGGCAGCCCCTCCCCGTGGCCGTGTCACCCTGGGGTGGCACTCGGTGGGGGTGGGTGGCCTGGACAGGGAGGGGGGACACGTGTGACACTGGCTGTGGGGGGGACAGGGCTGGGAACATGTGTGACAGTGGCTATGAGGGACAGTCCCTTGTGGGGTTGGACAGGGCCTGAGGACAGGGCATGGGGACAAGGGACAAGAGTGGCACTGGCTGTGGGGGGACAGGGCTTGGGGACATAAGGGGTGCTGTCCAGGAGGTGACAGGGACTGGGGACAGGCACTGGTGACACGAGTGATGCTGGCCGGGAAGTGACAGGGACCGGGGACAAGAGGGATGCCAGCTGGGGGGTGGCACACAGTGACATCACCCAGGTCACTGTGCTGGCTGGGGGGGACCCCGTGTGTCCCCAGTGTCCCCGCAGCGGCCACCTGGGGCCCTGCCAGTGGCTGCCGGGCACTGGTGTCACCAGTGTCACCACCAGCCTTCCCAGAAGGGCCACCACAGTGTTTGCCGAGTGTCACCACCACGGTGACACCAACTCCTGTGTCACCAGAGCGGCGACGGCCCTGCCTGGGCACCCCGACCCTCCAGCGGCTGGGAACCCCCCTGGGGACATGGTTTGGGGACACCCCGGGCTCTGGGGACACCCTGGGCTGGGTGGGTGACAGGGACAGGTGGTGGGGACATGGGTCACCTGCATCCCCCAGTGACACTGGGGGGGTCCTCCGTGTTCCCCAAAGAGCCCCCCTCCCCTCCCCCCGTGTCACCTTGGCGGTGTCCCCAGGGATGGGGGGACACGGGTCTGGGGGCTCCGGCATCCCTGGGGACACCTGGGGACACCTGGGGACATGGGGACACCCGGGGACACCATCCAGCCCCCCCCAGCCAGCACCCACCTGTGCTGCAGAGACTCCCCCGGGCCCCCCGGCCCCCCGTGTGGATTTAGGGTCCCCCCGGTGGGCTCTGTCCTGTGTCACCTGCAGGAGGGGACAGCCCCTGTCCCCCTGTGCCCCCAGGGATCCCCGCGGTGGGGTCACCCCAGCTCACAGCGATTACGGGGGGGGCATCGGTGCCATCCCCGTGCCCACCGTGTGCCAGGTGTGTGGGGGGGTCTCTGCCACACGCGGGGGACTGGGGGGATATCGAGGGACAGGGGGGGATTGTGGGGATGTGGAGGGGTGTGGGGACACGGTGTGGGGTTGGAAGGACGAGGGGGTGGGAGGGCACGGAGGTGGGGGGGACACGGGCGAGGGGGACACAGGGGCGTGTGGGGACAGGGGCGTGTGGGGAGACACGAAATGGGGGGACGACAAGGTGGGACAAGACAGGGGTGACCCCGGGGGTGTGGGGACCCCGGGGGACCCGCCCGGGGGGGCGCGGGCGCGTGTGCGGGCGGTCACGGCGGCGGGGATGTGTCACGGGGCACACGCGGGGCCGCGCTCACCTGGGCA
>NW_016690737.1:7692-8818 GCF_001604755.1 Lepidothrix coronata
CCCTCTCATCTCCCTACCCCTCATCCCCCTGTCCCCACCGTCCCCACCGTCCCCACGTCCCTGTCCCCCATCCCCAGGAGTGGGTGACAAGACCACGTGTCCCCTCAGTGCCCACCCGCCTCCCACTGAGGACAGAGTGTCCCCTGACCCCCCTGACCCCCCCGAGCCGTGTCCCGCACCCGCCCCGTCCCCCTGCGCGGTCCCGGGCACCACCAGGGCCGCGGCGGCCGCTGCCAAAGGGCTCCGGGAAGGCGTCAGGGACACGGCCCGACCGCGCGTGCCGGCGGGGACACGGTGGCACAGTGGGACGGGGACACGGTGGCACAGTGGGACGGGGACACGGCGACGAGGATCCGGAGCCCACGTGCCACCGACGGCGCTGCCCTCGCCTCCCTGGTCCCCCGTCCCGTCCCTGCCCCTGTCCCCTCCCGTGTCCCCGGGGATGTCCCGGGGCTCAGGACGCCCCCGGTGACCCCTGTGCCCCCCCTCCCCAGATCCCGGCGGGATGCGGTGTCCCGGCGTGTCCCTGTGGGGGCTCCTGTGCCTGGGGGTGGCCGTGGCCGGGGGTCGCCCCGTGCGGCTCGAGAGGGTCCGCGGGGACGCTCGGACCCTCACCCGGACCCTCAGCACCCGCCTCCAGCAGCTGCAGGTGCCCCCCGGGCCGGGGGGGTGAGGGGGGACTCCCGGGGGGGACTCAGAGGAGGCTGGGGGTGGTTTGGGGGGCACCCGGGGGAGCGGCGGGGTCTGTGCCACGGGGTGCTCGGGGGGCACCGGCAGTGCAGGGGGGGGCCGTGCCCCAGATGGGCGGGAGGGTCTCTCATGGGGGGCCCTGTGCCCCAGACTGGGGGTCCCCAAGGTGCGGGGTCTCAGGGTGAGGTGCCCGTGGCTGGGGGGGTTGGGGGGCTTTGAGCCCAGGGAGTGATGGGGGAGGGGCTGTGCCCCAAGGGTTGAGGGTCCCTGGGACGGGGGTCTGTACCCAAGGGATGTGGGATCCCCAAGGGGAGGGACACCCAGAGCTGAGGGGGGAGGGCTCTGTGCCCCAAATTGGGGGTCCCCAGGGAGGGTCCCCATGGCCGGGTGGGTGTGGGGTCCCCCCGGAGCAGGTGGGGCACCCCCTGCTCCAACC
>NW_016690737.1:10907-12602 GCF_001604755.1 Lepidothrix coronata
CCCTGCCCTAACACCCCCCTTTGTGCCCCCCCAGCTGTTCCCCCTGACCCTGCGTGTCACCGGCCTGGAGGGGGTCCCGGAGGGGGGTGTCCCGGACGGGGGGGTCCCGGCGGGGCTGGGGGTGGCAGCCCAGCGGCTCCAGCTGTTCCAGCGGCTCCTGGGGGCGGTGCCCGGGGGTGACCTGCGCCTGGCACAGGTGGCCAACGACCTGGAGAACCTGCACAGCCTCCTGGGGGTCCTGGGGGCCCTGCTGGGCTGTCCCCCGCCCCGCGACCCCCCCCCGGCCCCCCCGGCCCCGCTGGCCGAGGCTCCCCACACCGTGGCCGGGGTGGCCCTGGTGCGGCTCCGGGGGTGCCTGGAGGGGATCGCCGCCCACCTCGAGGGGGACCCCGCCTGTTAGGGACCCCCGGACCCCACCGGGACCCCCAGGACCACCCCAACACCCCATGGACGCGACCAGGACCTCACCAGGACCCCAGCGGGACCCCCACAAGGGCTCCTGGGACCCCACAGACCCCACCAGCCTCAGCAGGACCCCACGGACACAACCAGGACCCCACGGAGACAGCACAAGGACCCCCCAGGCCCCACCACGACCCATCCCACAGACCCCCCCAGGATCCCACGGACCCCCTCAGGGATCCCCAGGACCGCACGGACACAATCGGGACCTCAGCAGGACCCCTCTGGGACCCCCCCCAGATCACACGGGACCCCCATGGGGGGACCCCACAACTGTCCCCAGGCACTGGAGCGACTCCAGCTGCTGCCGGTGCCTCTTTTTCTACATCATTACTATTATTATTATTATTATTATTATTGTTTGTTATTAAGTATTTTTATTTATTGACTTTAATTTAAAATAAAGCCCCTTTTCCAGCAGCCTCACTTACGTCTACTGACCCTGGGGACAAGGGACCCTGGGGACAAGGGAGCTCCAGGGACACGGGGACACGTGGGGGACAAGGGAGCACTGGGGATGAGGGACACCCGAGGAACAAGGGACCCCCAGTAACACGGGGGGACACAGGAGACACGGGACCCCAGGACAAAGGACATAAAGGATATGGGGTCAGGGGACCCGAGGGGACAAGGGGACCCCAAGGGACACGGGAACACGGGGGACAAGGGGCCCCAAGGGACATGGGAACACGGGGGACAAGGGGCCCCAAGACCAAGGGGACAAGGGACAGCCCAGGGACAACCTTGGGACAGGGGACCCCTGGGAGAAGGGTCCCCCCGGAACTGGGACCCTCCGTGTCAGGGGGGCACACAGGGACAAGGGACCCTCGGGACACCCAACATCGGGGACAAAGGACCCCTCAGGACACAGGGGCACACGGGGACACGGGGCTGTGGGGCCCAAGACCCCTCCGGGAGCCGGGGGGGACAGGGGGTGACGTGGGGACACGGCCCTGGTGACTCAGAGGTGGTTGATGAGTCGGTCGTGGCTTTGTGGCCCCCCCGGACTCCCCGGCCTGGTGTGACCCCGACACCTCCGGCCCGGGGGGACACGGGGACACACGGAGGGGGTGGCTGGGGGTCCCCACCCGGGGAAGGGGGGACAGGGAGGGGGACAAGAAGGGAGGAATAAGGAGGAGGAGAAAGGGGGGAACAAGGAGGGGGAGTAGGAGGGGCAAGGGGGGGACACGAGGAGGAGGGGACAGGAAGGGGGAAGGAGGAGGAATGAGGGAG
>NW_016690737.1:13426-14476 GCF_001604755.1 Lepidothrix coronata
CAGGGCACCCTGAGCCCGCAAACCCCCCCCGGGGGGGTCTCCCCCACCCCCCTCCCTGAAGCCCCTCCAGCCCCCCCTGCCCTGGGGGCCACCCCAGCCCCACCCCTGCCCCTCACCCCTCACCCAGGGGGCTGCACCCCCAGCACCCAGAGCTGGGGGGGGGTGAGGGGGAACAGGGGGGGCTCGGGGTGCCCCCCCGGGCCAGAGGTGGGGGGTTGGGGTCCCAGGGGTGAGGTCTTGGGGTGCCCAGGGGAGGGGGTTCAGGGTGGTTTTGGGGTGCCAGGGGGGTCCCAGGGGTTGGGGGTCACGCTGAGGGCACAAATCGTCCACAAAATACACTTTTTTATTAAAACCCAGGAACAGACAGTGAGGATGGGGGGCACCACCAAACCCTGGGGGGGGCAGGGTTGGGTCCCACCCCCCAGCAGGGACCCCAAACCCCCCACAGCGGGGGGTGTGGGGCCTGTGACCTTTCCAGCACCCCCGGGGGGAGGGCTGGGGTGCTGGGGGGGAGTTTGGGGTGCTGGGGGGGAGTTTGGGGTGCCGGGGGAATCTCAGCTCTCGAACCACTTTCCCCCTCGGGCCGTGGGGAGCTGGCTCCCCAAAATCTTCCTCTTGTACCTCTCCACCAGCTCGTTGAACCGGGCCTCGGACCCCCCGGGACCCCCCCGGCGCCGCCGCTGCTTCTGGGGGGAGAGAGGGGTGAGGGGGGGCCCTGACACCCCAAAACCCCCCCAGACCCCACCAAGGCAGAGCCAGAGCTGGGAGAACACCACGGCGGGGACCCCAAAATCACCTCGGGGGTTGAGCTGCCAAACTCTTACCTGGGGAGGGGTCTCCTGGCGCTTCTCCCGCCGCCGAGGGGCCTTGGGGGCCTTGGGGGGTTTGGGGGGAGGGGGCTGTGCCTTCCCCTTGTCCCGTTTCCTGGGGGCAGAAAGGGAAGGCACTGAGCTGGGGGGAACCCCTGAGAAGAAGAAACCCCCGTGGGAGGGGGTCTTGGGGGGGGGGAAAAGAGGGGGAAACGGGGAAATAAAGGGGTAAAAACAGAGG
>NW_016690737.1:16315-17671 GCF_001604755.1 Lepidothrix coronata
TGCCCCGGGCTGGGGGGGCCCCGGGGGGGTCAGGGGGTGTCAGGGGGTGTCAGGGGGTGTCCCCCCCGTACCAGCCCACGCTGGATCCGCTGCTCCCGCAGCCGCAGCTTCCGCCGGTCCTCCAGGGCAAACTCCACGATGGGGCGCTGGGGGGGCACGGGGGGCACCCTGAGACCGGGGGGGGCACCCCGGAACAAGGGGAGCACCCAGGAACCCCCCCCGAACACCAGGGGACACCCAGGAACCCCCTAAAATTCCAGGGGGAACCCCAGAACCAAGGGGGAGCCCCAAACTGGGATGGCACCCAGGAACCCCCCAGAACAGCGGAGAACACCCTGGAACTGGGGAGGCACCCAGGAACCCCCCCAAACACCAAGGGACACCCCAAAAGTGGAGCAGAGCCCAGAAACTGGGAGGACATCACAGAACTTCCCCCAAACCACTGTGAGGGCACCCTGAAACACAGGGAGAGACCCCAAAGCCTATCCAGAACCCCAGGGAAACCTGGAACACCCTGGGCACCCCAACACGGTGGGGGCACCCCAAAGTCCAGGGGGGGCCCTAAACCCAGGGGGGAGACCCCAGAACCCCCTCCTGGAGCACTGGGGGCAACCCAGAAGACCCTTAAACACCCAAGACCCGAGGGGGGCACCCCAGAACACCTGGGGCACCCCAGAACAACAGGGGCACCCTGAAATCCCCAGGGACACCCCAAAACCCAGGAGGAACACAGAAACAGCCAAGGTGCCCCCCACTACATCCAGGGGCACCCCAGAACCTCGGGGACAGCCTAAAACCCCTGGGGGGTATCAGGAAATCCTGGGGGCACCCCGGAACTCCAGGGCAGCTCTGGGAGGGTCCCAGTCGAGGGGAAGGGGGGGACACAAAGGGGGGACCCCCCACTGACCTTGTGGGGCCCGAAGAGCTCGGGGTTGTTGTTGAGGCGCCGCAGGGCCCCCAGAGCCTCCTCGTGTGCCTCGAACTCCACGAAGGCAAAGCCCAAGGACTGGCCCTGACCCCGCAGCTCCCGCATCACTCGGCACTGGGGGAGGGGACAGGGTCACCCCAAAACTCCCCGGGGTCACCCCAGCATGCCCTGGGACACCCCAACACCCCCTGCAGTTCCCACATCAACCGGCCCTGGGAAATGGGGTATGGGGGGGTACACGGTCACCCCAAAACTCCCCGGGGTCACCCCAGCATGCCCTGGGACACCCCAACACCCCCTGCAGTTCCCACATCAACCGGCCCTGGGAAATGGGGTATGGGGGGGTACACGGTCACCCCAAAACCCCCGGGACACCCTGACACCTCCTACAGCACCTGGTACTAGAATGAGGGTATGGGGGGTACACA
>NW_016690737.1:20892-22034 GCF_001604755.1 Lepidothrix coronata
CTCAAACCCAGGACAGGCCCCCAAACCCCCCTAAACACCCCAAACCCAGGACAGGCCCCCAAACCCCCCTAAACACCCCAAACCCAGGACAGGCCCCCAAACCCCCCTAAACAGCTCAAACCCAGGACAGGCCCCCAAACCCCCCTAAACACCCCAAACCCAGGACAGGTCCCCAAACGCCCCCTAAACACCCCAAACCCAGCCAAGGGGGGCCCCAAAACCACCCAAACCCAGCCCAGAGCTGTTCCTGAGCCCCCCTGGAGGACCCTGGGTGCCCCCGGGGTGGGCCCCTGAGGGGGTCCCTGGTGTGCCCCCCCCCTCCCCAGCGGGTCTCTGGTGTCCCCAGTGGGGGGACACCCCCCCAGTGGGGGGTCCCCACTCACCTCGGGTCCCTCCTGTGCAGCCTCGAGGCACTTCTGGGCCCCCTCGGGGGACTCGAACTGGGCAAAGGCAGAGCCTGGGGGGAGGAGGGGGCTGACAGTGAGGGGGGCACAGGGGGAGCCCTCCAGACACGTGGGGAAACTCCTCCCGTGTGGGAATCAACCCCCCCCCCAAAAACGCGAGCACCCCCCAGGGTACAAGCCAGGCCAAGCCCAGCTCTGTCGGGTCCCGGTGCCCCCCAGACCCCTCCCCTGCCCAGCCCTCCCTCTGGGGCACTGGGGTTTGGGGGGCAGCAGCAGGTGCCCCCCCAGGACGCCCCCAAGACCCCGCCGGGCCCCCCTGCCCCCCACCTTTGGGGGTGCCGGTGTGGGGGTGCAGCACCAGCCGGACGTAGGTGACCCCCCCGAACCTCTGCAGGGCCTCCTCCAGCGCCTCCTCCTCCGTGTCGAACGACAGGTTCCTGGGGGCACCGGGGGGTCAGGGGGACCCTGGGGGTGCTCCCCCCCCTCCCAGAGCCCCCCTTGGTTTTGGGGGTCCCCCCACTCACCGGATGAAAACGGTCCTGCCCTCGCCCACGTCCGAGGGGCGCGGCCGCCCCCCCTTCGCCCGCTTTGGGGGGGATCCCCCCTCTGCAATGTTGGGGGTGTTGGGACACCTGGGAACCCCCCAGGAGCCCCCAGCCCCCCAGGAAAGACCCCCCTCCACAGAAGCCACCCCAGTCCCCAGGAAGCTTCCCCAGATCCCACAGAAACTCCCCCAGA
>NW_016690738.1:0-1652 GCF_001604755.1 Lepidothrix coronata
TATTGGGACACCCCCTGGGGTGGCACAGCTTGAGGGGGATGGAGGGGGCAACCCCCCAGTGCCCCCCATCACCATGACCCCACAACCTGACCCCGGGAGCCCCCCAGGGAGGACAAAGACCTTTCCCAGGGGGAACAAAACACCCCAAAAGCGGGCGAAGGGACCCCCCAAATTTTGGGACACCCCCGTGGGGTGGCACAGCTTGGGAGGGGGAGAGGGGCAACCCCCGGTGCCCCCCATCGCCATGACCCCACAACCTGACCCCGGGAGCCCCCCAGGGAGGACAAAGACCTTTCCCAGGGGGAACAAAACACCCCGAAAGCGGGTGAGGGGACCCCCCAAATTTTGGGACACCCCCATGGGGTGGCACAGCTTGGGAGGGGGAGAGGGGCAACCCCCCAGTGCCCCCCAGTGCCATGACCCCACAACCTGACCCCGGGAGCCCCCCAGGGAGGCACAAAGACCTTTCCCAGGTTCCCCGTGAACAAAACTCCCGAAAGCGGGTGAGGGGACCCCCCCAAATATTGGGACACCCCTGTGGGGTGGCACAGCTTGGGAGGGGGAGAGGGGCAACCCCCAGTGCCCCCCATCGCCATGACCCCACAACCTGACCCCGGGAGTCCCCCAGGGAGGACAAAGACCTTTCCCAGCTTCCCCCTTTGACAGGGGGAACAAAACACCCCAAAAGCGGGTGAGGGGACCCCCCAAATATTGGGACACCCCCGTGGGGTGGCACAGCTTAAGAGGGGGGAGAGGGGCAACCCCCAGTGCCCCCCAGTGCCATGACCCCACAACCTGACCCCGGGAGTCCCCCAGGGAGGACAAAGACCTTTCACAGGGGGAACAAAACACCCCAGAAGCGGGCGAGGGGACCCCCCAAATATTGGGACACCCCGTGGGGTGGCACAGCTTGAGAGGGATGGAGGGGGCAACCCCCCAGTGCCCCCCATCACCATGACCCCACAACCTGACCCCCCAGGGAGGACAAAGACCTTTCCCAGGGGGAACAAAACACCCCAAAAGCGGGCGAGGGGACCCCCCAAATATTGGGACACCCCCGTGGGGTGGCACAGCTTAAGAGGGGGGAGAGGGGCAACCCCCAGTGCCCCCCATCGCCATGACCCCACAACCTGACCCCCCAGGGAGGACAAAAACCTTTGACAGGGGGAACAAAACACCCCAAAAGCGGGCGAGGGGACCCCCCAAATATTGGGACACCCCCGTGGGGTGGCACAGCTTGGGAGGGATGGAGGGGGCAACCCCCAGTGCCCCCCATTGCCATGACCCCAAAACCTGACCCCGGGAGCCCCCCAGGGAGGCACCAAGACCTTTCCCAGGTTCCCCGTGAACAAAACTCCCGAAAGCGGGTGAGGGGACCCCCCAAATATTGGGACACCCCCGTGGGGTGGCACAGCTTGAGGGGGATGGAGGGGGCAACCCCCAGTGCCCCCCATCGCCATGACCCCAAAACCTGACCCCGGGAGCCCCCCAGGGAGGCACCAAGACCTTTCCCAGGTTCCCCGTGAACAAAACTCCCGAAAGCGGGTGAGGGGACCCCCCAAATATTGGGACACCCCCTGGGGTGGCACAGCTTGGGAGGGATGGAGGGGGCAACCCCCCAGTGCCCCCCATCGCCATGACCCCACAACGTG
>NW_016690738.1:7116-9942 GCF_001604755.1 Lepidothrix coronata
TTAGCTAAGGACTGTTAGGGACCCCCAGGGTGGCACCAGGGACGGGTGGGGTGGCAGAGGGACCCCCAGGGTGTTTTGGGATAGGTGGGGTGGCAGAGGGACCCCAGGGTGGATGTGGGACCCCTGGGTTAACCGGGGACTCATGGGGACCCCCAGGGTGGCACCAGGGATAGGTGGGGTGGCAGAGGGACCCCCAGGGTGGATGTGGAGCTCTGGGGTACCCCAGGGTGGCACCAGGGACAGGTGGGGTGGCAGAGGGACCCCCAGGGTGTTTTGGGATAGGTGGGGTGGCAGAGGGACCCCAGGGTGGATGTGGGACCCCTGGGTTAACCGGGGACTCATGGGGACCCCCAGGGTGGCACCAGGGACAGGGGGGTGGCAGAGGGACCCCCAGGGTGGATGTGGAGCTCTGGGGTACCCCAGGGTGGCAGTGGGACCCCCAGGGTGGATGTGGGACCCCTGGGTTAACCGGGGACTCTTGGGGACCCCCAGAGTGGCATCAGGGACAGGTGGGGTGGCAGAGGGACCCCCAGGGTGTTTTGGGATAGGTGGGGTGGCAGAGGGACCCCAGGGTGGATGTGGGACCCCTGGGTTAACCGGGGAATCTTGGGGACCCCCAGAGTGGCATCAGGGACAGGGGGGTGGCAGAGGGACCCCAGGGTGGATGTGGAGCTCTGGGGTACCCCAGGGTGGCACCAGGGACAGGGGGGGTGGCAGAGGGACCCCCAAGGTGGATGTGGGAACCCTGAGTTAACTGAGGACCCTTGGGGACCCCCAGGGTGGCACCAGGGACAGGGGGGTGGCAGAGGGACCCTCAGGGTGTTTTGGGATAGGTGGGGTGGCAGAGGGACCCCCAGGGTGGATGTGGAGCTCTGGGGTACCCCAGGGTGGCAGTGAGACCCCCAGGGTGGATGAGGGACCCCTGGGTTAACCAGGGACTCTTGAGGACCCCCAGAGTGGCATCAGGGACAGGGGGGTGGCAGAGGGACCCCCAGGGTGGATGTGGAGCTCTGGGGTACCCCAGGGTGGCACCAGGAACAGGGGGGGTGGCAGAGGGAGCCTCGGGGTGGATGTGGGACCCCTAGGTTAACTGGGGACTCTTGGGGACCCCCAGAGTGGCACCAGGGACGGGTGGGGTGGCAGAGGGACCCCAAGGTGGATGTGGGACCCCTGGAGTTAGCTAAGGACTGTTAGGGACCCCCAGGGTGGCACCAGGGACGGGTGGGGTGGCAGAGGGACCCCAGGGTGGATGTGGGACCCCTGGAGTTAGCTAAGGACTATTAGGGACCCCCAGGGTGGCACCAGGGACAGGTGGCGTGGCAGAGGGACCCACAGGGTGGATGGGGGACCACTGGGGGATTTATTGACCCCCCCCCACCCCTCATTCCTGGCACAGAGGAGCCTGGTGGGCATCACAGGGGTTTGGGGGGGTTTATTGTCCCCCACCCCTCACCCCCGGTGCCCCGAACACCCCCCTGTGCCCCCCCCCCGTGCCCCTCAGTCCCTCGCCAGCCTCTTCACGGCGGGGNGCACAGGGGGGGTCCATAGCAAGCCCCCTTCTCCTGCCCCTGTAAGGAACAGCCTGGGGGAGGGATGGGGGTGCTTGGGGGGCTCCCATGGCACTGCCCCTATGGGGACACCCCCGTGGGGTGGCACAGCTTGGGGGGGATGGAGGGGGCAACCCCCCAGTGCCCCCCATCGCCGTGACCCCACAACATGAGCCCCCCAGGGAGGACAAAAACCTTTCCCAGGTTCCCCCTTTCACAGGGGGAACAAAACACCCCAAAAGCGGGCAAGGGGACCCCCCAAATATTGGGACACCCCCGTGGGGTGGCACAGCTTGGGAGGGGGAGAGGGGCAACCCCCAGTGCCCCCCATCACCATGACCCCACAACCTGACCCCTCAGGGAGGACAAAGACCTTTGACAGGGGGAACAAAACACCCCAAAAGCGGGCGAGGGGACCCCCCAAATATTGGGACACCCCCGTGGGGTGGCACAGCTTGAGAGGGATGGAGGGGGCAACCCCCCAGTGCCCCCCATCACCATGACCCCACAACGTGACCCCGGGAGTCCCCCAGGGAGGACAAAGACCTTTCCCAGGTTCCCCCTTTGACAGGGGGAACAAAACACCCCGAAAGCGAGTGAGGGGACCCCCCAAATATTGGGACACCCCCGTGGGGTGGCACAGCTTGAGAGGGGGGAGAGGGGCAGCCCCCAGTGCCCCCCATCGCCGTGACCCCACAACATGACCCCCCAGGGAGGACAAAGACCTTTGACAGGGGGAACAAAACACCCCGAAAGCGGGCGAAGGGACCCCCCAAATTTTGGGACACCCCCGTGGGGTGGCACAGCTTGAGGGGGATGGAGGAGGCAACCCCCGGTGCCCCCCATCACCATGACCCCACAACCTGACCCCGGGAGTCCCCCAGGGAGGCACAAAGACCTTTCCCAGGGGGAACAAAACACCCCGAAAGCGGGCGAGGGGACCCCCCAAACTCCTTCCCGCGTGCCCTCCCCCCCCAAATCCCTTCTCCCCCCCCTTTTTCCCGGGGCAGATCCGCTTCATCCTGATCCAGAACCGGGCGGGGAAGACCCGCCTGGCCAAGTGGTACATGCAGTTCGACGACGACGAGAAGCAGAAGCTCATCGAGGAGGTCCACGCCGTGGTCACCGTGCGCGACGCCAAGCACACCAACTTCGTGGAGGTGCCGCCCCCAAAACCCTCCTTTTGCCACCCAAAAATTCCCCCCATCTTTTCTTCTCCCCCCCCCCCGGTCTGGGATGAGCTACTGGTCCCCGTGTCGTGTTGGGGGCGGAGGGTGTG
>NW_016690738.1:11662-14486 GCF_001604755.1 Lepidothrix coronata
CCACCCCTCACTCCTGGTGCCCACAGCAGCCCCCCAGTCCTGGCACAGAGAACCCTGGTGGGCATCACAGGGGGTTTGGGGGGGTTTATTGTCCCCCACCCCTCACTCCTGGTGCCCAGAGCACCCCCCGTGTACCCCCCAGCCCTTGGTGCCCAGAGCAGCCCTCCATGTGCCCCCCAGTCCTGGCACAGAGGAGCCTGGTGGGCACCACAGGGATTTGGGGGGGTTTATTGTCCCCCACCCCTCACTCCCGGTGCCCAGAGCAGCCTTCCATGTACCCCCCAGTCCTTGGTGCCCAGAGCAGCCCCCCGAGTGCCCCCTGTGTTCCCCTCACTCCTGGTGCCCACAGCAGCCCCCCAGTCCTGGCACAGAGGAGCCCGGTGGGCGTCACAGGGGTTTGGGGGTGTTTATTGTCCTCCACCCCTCACTCCCGGTGCCCAGAGCAGCCCTCCATGTGCCCCCCAGTCCTGGCACAGAGGAGCCTGGTGGGCATCACAGGGATTTGGGGGGGTTTATTGTCCCCCACCCCTCACTCCCGGTGCCCAGAGCAGCCCCCGTGTACCCCCCAGTCCTTGGTGCCCAGAGCCGCCCCCTGAGTGCCCCCTGTGTTCCCCTCACTCCTGGTGCCCACAGCAGCCCCCGTGTGCCCCCCAGTCCTGGCACAGAGGAGCCTGGTGGGCATCACAGGGACTTGGGGGGGTTTATTGTCCCCCACCCCTCACTCCTGGTGCCTGGGGCAGCTCCCCATGTGCCCCCCAGTCCTGGCACAGAGGAGCCTGGTGGGCATCACAGGGATTTGGGGGGGTTTATTGTCCCCCACCCCTCACTCCTGGTGCCCAGAACACCCCCCGTGTACCCTCCAGTCCTGGCACAGAGGAGCCTGGTGGGCATCACAGGGACTTGGGGGGGGTTTATTGCCCCCCACCCCTCACCCCCGGTGCCCAGAACACCCCCTTGTGCCCCCCCCACGTGCCCCTCAGTCCCTCGCCAGCCTCTTCACGGCGGGGTTGGGGTACTCGGGGTTCTCGACGGCGCCGGGCCCGAACTTGAGCTCGAGGAAGGCGCGGGCGTTGTTGGGCGCCATGGCCGTGAAGCCGGCGAAGGCCACGGGCACCCGGGGCCGCAGGAAGCTCTCGGGGAACTCCACGTCCTGCGGGTGCCCCAGCCACGTGTCCTTGGTCATGGTCCCGCCGCGGGCGTAGAAGGGCCACAGGTCCACGTGCAGCCGGTTGGCGCGGCTGAAGTGGACGCGGTAGAAGTCGCCCTCGGCCGCCTTCTCCCACAGGAAGCCCTCGGGGTCCTCCACCGGCCGGCCCTCGGCCGCCACGGCCGCCAGCCAGCGGCACTTGCCGGCGTCCTCGCGGTAGATGCCCAGGTCGACGTCGTAGTCCCAGGGGATGATGTCGCCCAGGCGGGCGGCGCCCAGCAGGGACCCCCCTTCCAGCCAGTACCGGACGCCGGCGGCCTCCAGCTCGCGGGCCACGTGCCGGGCGGTCTCGCGCAGCGCCCGCAGGCAGCAGGGCGGCGTCCAGCGCCCGGCCAGCAGGTACTGCGGCGTGCGGGCCTGCACGGTGCCGAAGCAGCGCGGCGTGTCCTTGGCGCAGCCGTGCCAGCGCCGCCGCCCGTCGGGCAGCACCTCCAGCTTGACGCCCACGTCCCGCAGCAGCCGCCGGCGCCGGGCGTCCGCCAGCCCCTCGGCCTTCCAGCGGCTGTGCGGCGAGACCGGCGGGCGGCGGGCGGCCGGGAAGGCGGCGCCGGGCAGCAGGCGCAGGCGCCAGCCGCGCAGGGCGGCCTGCAGGGCCAGGGCGGTGGGCACCGGGCGCGCCAGCGGGAAGGGCAGGGAGAACAGGTCGCGGGCGCGCAGCAGGAGGACGGCGGGGGGACCCTCCAGCGCCGAGCAGCCGCCGCCGCCGCGAGCGTCGGCGTCATTGGCATCGCTGTACCGCGCCGTCCACGCCCGCAGGTCCACGCTCAGCGCCAGGCACCGCGGCGCCCGCGGGCCCACCGGCGCGGCCACCACGCGGGTGCCGTTGTCGCCGGCGGCCTCCAGCGCGTCCCTCATGCGCTCCAGCAGGCCCGGCGCGGCCCGGGCGCCGTCGGGCACCAGCGCCACGTGGCGGGTGCGCACGGCCAGCTCGGGGCGAGGCGGCGGCGGGCGGTCGGGCCGCTGCGGGCGCAGGGGCAGGAGCGCGGCGCCGGCGGGCAGCGGCACGGGCGGGTAGGGCGGCGAGTCGGCCGCCACCAGGACGGGCACGGGCAGGGCGGCGAAGGAGCGGGCGGTGCCCGCCAGGTCGTTGTCGAAGTCGTCGAAGTCGCGCAGCAGGACGGTGACGCCGGGCGCCCCGCGCGGGGGGCGGCACGGGGAGGGCGAGGGGGGCCCCCCGCGCCAGGCGCAGAAGAGGAGCAGGAGGTTGAGGGCGATGCCCGCGGCCAGGGCGGCCTGGCACGGCGTCACCCGCATGGCAACGAGGCCTTTCAGTTAATTAACGAGGCCTTTGGGTTAATTGAGGGGAGGTCCCGTCCTCAGGGGGGTGCTGGCGGTGCGGGCACAGGTGTCACGAGCTGGGGGGTCTCGGAGGGTCGGCGGCAGCGCTGGGGGGGAACGAGGGGTTAATGAGGGGGCTCGTTAATGAGGGGATGTGTTAATGAAGGGATGCCCCCGGCCCCTATAGACTCCATACTCCCCCATAACCCCCACAGCCCCAAACCCCCCTATAGGCCCTACAGACCCCAAATCCTCCTATAACCCCCAAACCCCCCATAGACCCTACAGACCCCAATCCCCCCTATAGCCCCTAATCCCCCCTATAGCCCCAAACCCCCC
>NW_016690738.1:19646-21897 GCF_001604755.1 Lepidothrix coronata
CAGCACCGGCACCGGGGCGGGGGCGGGGGGGCGGCACCGGGACCCCCCCCCCGGAGCGGGAATCACCTCGGAACGGGAATCCCCCCGGAACGGGAGCGCTCGGCACCGGGACTCCCCCGGAGCGGGAATCACCTCGGAACGGGAGCGCTCGGCACCGGGACCCCCCCATAGTACCGGGATCACACAGCACCGGCACCGGGACCCCCCCTCAGCACGGGACACCCCCCCCATACCGGGAGTGCTCAGCACTGGGACCCCCTCCCAGCACGGGACCCCCCCCAACACCAGTATGGGGGACACCGGCACTGGGACACCCCTCAGGGAACTTGGGGGTCCCCTGTGTGATCCCAGGAAGTTTTGGGGGAATACTGCTTATCCAGGGGTCCCAGAGGGTCCCAGAGGGTGTCTGGTGGTCCCTGTCACCCCTTTGTCACCTCTGTCACCCCCCTGTCACCTCTGTCACCCCCCTGTCCCCCCAGGCACCGGTGGCCCTTCCTGCAGGGCGAGCACGAAGGGCAGGAGAACCTCCGAGGGGTCCTCAGGAAGATTTGGGGAATGCTGCTTATCCAGGGGTCCCAGAGGGTCTCTGGTGGTCCCTGTCACCCTCTTTGTCACCTCTGTCACCCCCCTTGTCACCTCTGTCACCCCCCTGTCCCCCCAGGCACCGATGGCCCTTCCTGCAGGGCAGGAGAACCTCAGGGAACTTTGGGGTCCCCTGTGTGATCCCAGGAAGTTTTGGGGGAATGGTGCTTATCCAGGGGTTCCAGAGGGTCCTAGAGGGTGTCTGGTGGTCCCTGTCACCCCCCTGTCACCTCTGTCACCCCTTTGTCACCTCTGTCACCCCCCTGTCCCCCACAGGCACTGGTGGCCCTTCCTGCAGGGCAAGGACAAGGGACAGGAGAACCTCTGAGGAACTTGGGGGTCCCTGGGGGTGGACGAGTTAATATTGGTTGTCCAGGGGTCCCAGAGGGTGTCTGGTGGTCCCTGTCACCCTCTTTGTCACCTCTGTCACCCCCTTGTCACCTCTGTCACCCCCCTGTCCCCCCAGGCACCGATGGCCCTTCCTGCAGGGCGAGCGTGAGGAGCAGGAGAACCCTGAGGAACCCGGGGGTCCCCAGGAAGTTTTGAGGGAATGCTGCTTATCCAGGGGTCCCAGGGGGTCTCTGGTGGTCCCTGTCACCCCTTTGTCACCTCTGTCACTCCCTTGTCACCTCTGTCACCCCCCTGTCCCCCCCAGGCACCGATGGCCCTTCTTGCAGGGTGAGCGTGAGGAGCAGGAGAACCCTGAGGAACCCGGGGGTCCCCAGGAAGTTTTGGGGGAATGCTGCTTACCCAGGGGTCCCAGGGGGTCTCTGGTGGTCCCTGTCACCCCCCTGTCACCTCTGTCACCCCTTTGTTACCTCTGTCACCCCCCTGTCACCTCTGTCACCCCCCTGTCCCCCCCAGGCACCGGTGGCCCTTCCTGCAGGGCAGGAGAACCTCAGGGAACTTTGGGGTCCCCTGTGTGATCCCAGGAAGTTTTGGGGGAATGGTGCTTATCTAGGGGTCCCAGAGGGTCCCAGAGGGTGTCTGGTGGTCCCTGTCACCCTCTTTGTCACCTCTGTCACCCCCCTGTCCCCCAGGCACAGGTGGCCCTTCCTGCAGGGCAGGAGAACCTCAGGGAACTTTGGGGTCCCCTGTGTGATCCCAGGAAGTTTTGGGGGAATGCTGCTTATCCAGGGGTCCCAGAGGGTCCCACAGGGTCTCTGGTGGTCCCTGTCACCCCCCTGTCACCTCTGTCACCCCTTTGTCACCTCTGTCACCCCCCTGTCCCCCCAGGCACAGGTGGCCTTCCTGCAGGGCGAGCACGAGGAGCAGGAGAACCTCTGAGGAACCCGGGGGTCCCCAGGAAGTTTTGAGGGAATGCTGCTTATCCAGGGGTCCCAGGGGGTGTCTGGTGGTCCCTGTCACCCCTTTGTCACCTCTGTCACCCCCCCTGTCCCCCCAGGCACCGATGGCCCTTCCTGCAGGGCGAGCACGAGGAGCAGGAGAACCCTGAGGAACCCGGGGGTCCTCAGGACGTTTTGGGGAATGCTGCTTATCCAGGGGGCCCAGAGGGTGTCTGGTGGTCCCTGTCACCCCCTTGTCACCTCTGTCACCCCTTTGTCACCTCTGTCACCCCCCTGTCACCTCTGTCACCCCTTTGTCACCTCTGTCACCCCCCTGTCACCTCTGTCACCCCTTTGTCACCTCTGTCACCCCCCTGTCCCCA
>NW_016690739.1:0-10280 GCF_001604755.1 Lepidothrix coronata
TCTATTATTTTCCATGTATCATCTACATTCTCTCTCCTAAAACTAATTGTAGTCTTAAAAGAAAAGACTTCTACCATGCCAAGAAAGCAAATCCCTTTGTTGATTAGGATTTTTATCTAAGAAAAAACTTCTGATTTACTAAGTCATTTAGAAAGGAGATCCTCCTTCATTTCAGTGCCATTGTGACAATATGGGTCCTCATGTAACACATGGAGCACTGAACACTGCAGATTCCCATGGAATCCAGGGACTATTGTTACACTCTAGGTCCTCATGGAAGAGGGAGGCCCTGCAGAGAGACTTCAAATCAGAGGTTTGGGCAATCCTCAACCAGAGGAATTTCAACAAGGGGAAGTGCCGGATTCTGTCCCTGGGATGGGGCAACTCTGAATGTACGGACAGACTGGGAACGACATGCTGCAGAGCAGTGTTGGAAAATGGTCTCTGGGGTCCTGGTGGATGACCAGTTGTCCAAGAGTCAGTAGTGCCCTGGCAGGGGCTCGATACTCAGTCACACGAGGGTTTTCAGACACACGAGTCCTTCGCTTGCACACAGACAGACAGTTCATGGCAGCAGGGGCAGTATCTCCTTGGGCTTCTGCTGCCACGCCCAGAGCCTGGATGTACCTCAGCTCTTGTACCACTATCTGAGATGCCCCAAGGCCTGAGAGATGGAAACGGGGAGCTCTGTCCACAGAAGCACATCCCAGATCTGCATGCAGGGGCTTTACCAGGCTTTAGTAACCTAAATGCAAAGAAACAACGAGACACTCTTTGTCCCACATAACTTCAAGGCTCCCCCAGGAGGCTGATGGCATTTGTACTTGCTCAGGGTCATCTCCCCGCACCAACAGCAGGTGTGTGCTCAAGACTTGTCTGTGCAATGCAAACAGAGACACCCTCTTTAGTCCTTCTGTTTCTCTCCAAGGAAGGCTAAAGACCCTCTGTGGGCTGGGTGAGAAGCCAGTGCTGGAAGTAGTGGTTCTATTGTGAGTGTCAACCAAGAGCGGTTGGCAGGGATGCCTGCCCTGGGGAGTTGACCTGGGTTTTCCAGTGCACATAGCAATAGATCACACCCTGCCCCAGTGGTCCTGTACTTCCTCCTATGGAGGTGACAGCGATGGGAAAGAGAATGAACTTTTTGACTGTGCCTCTGAGTGCCTCTCAACCTGCTGCAGATTTGCTGGTTCCAGCACATCCAGTTGGGTGTGACAGGCTGTTCTATGGTCTTCTGAGCAAGAGCAGCAGGAGGAGGGACACAGCAGAGCTCACTTACGGAAACTGCATATCCAGGAAGTCCAAAGCAGGTGGAAGATGCTACGCCACGTCCGAGCTTTCTCTGGGGAAGGTGCTTCTCCCACGCACTGCCTCGCCGTAGCACAGGTGCCACAGCCCCCTACAAAACCCCAAGTCGTCTTTGTTTCCAACAGAAGAGCTCCTGCTGCCAGCAGGGATGATCCCCGGGACAGGCCAGGAGAGGCTGAGCCCTGGGTGCTGAGCCCGGAGGGATGATCTGCCCCTCATGCCCCAGACTATTCTCACAAGCAGGTGCTGTGGAGGACAATTCAGGAATCTACACGTGCCAACAGAGGAGGGATGTGAGGGAAGAGATGATGGACATGGCAGGAATTCATGGCCTGTCAATCTTTAGCTCCCCGCTACCAACCTGCACCCCTGCCACAAAAACCGGCCCCGCCTCCTCTGTGGTGAAAGGGAGTGAGGGAGAGGTGTCAGAGAGGAAGCGACCCGCCCTGAGCAGAGAGACTGGGCTGACGGGGGCAGCGAGACGCTGGGCAGCCGATCGGCGGCTGCGGGGCTGGCCGCGGTTCTGCTCGGTGCGCAGGGCTGGTGGCTGGCAACAGTGGGGGCCAGGGCATCCGCTGGGGCGGCCGCACAGGTCTCTCAAATTTGCCGTCCTGCCTGGCTCGTTATTCACAAAGCTCTGCCCCCGAACTATCCTCCCGTCCATCCCTCCCTCTGCGCCACAAAGCATTCCCTCGCAACACTCATCGCTCTTTTCTTTGTTGAGCCGCTCCTCTTTTCTTGCTTTACTCTCTGTCCTTCAGAGAACTCCTGTTGTCCGTCCTTCCCCTTTCCTTCTTTTCTTCTTCTCTTTGCTTTACTTAGTCCCACAGCTTTCCATTCCTCAGTGACTCCATCAATCCACCTCTCTTTCTTGCACTCATCTTTCCAGCAAATACTAATGGACACTTCCACTACTGCAGACCTTGACATCTTCTTAAAATTCTTCTCCGTATGGTCCTGACTCCTTCTGTGCCCTTTTTTCTGGGAAACAAAATACAGTGCAAAAAGCAGTTCTGACGGCTTCTCTTCTTTATCTCCCCACCAGTGTCTGCAGGCAGAGCCCAGGTGCAGCAGGACCCATTGGTAGAGAAAACCGAGGGCAGTGAAATCACCATCAAGTGCTCACACGGTAGCATACGAATCGCTGATTTTTTCTTGGGACACAGCCCCGAGCTCCTGACACGCTCCGCTAAAGGGTCCAGGGAGCTGCGGGCGGCAGCGCAGCGGTTGTCGGTGTCAGGAGATCATTGTTGGGCCGTCCTCTGACTCTCCGTGCCCCATCATGGGGACACGGAGCTCTAGTTCTGCTCCCTGGTGGAGGCGGACTAATTCACACCGTCGTCTTTGGAGCTTTCAGGGGATTTTCTTAGAAATACACAACGCGGATAATTGGTTCTACAGCGGAGCAAAGTAGCAACCCATGAAAAGAGGGCGTTTCAATCTTACACAGAGCACAGGCTTATGACAGAATGCCTGGGTGCCAAGTATGCTGTATGCTGTATGCTGTATGCCTGTGCCATACAGCACAGGGCAGTGCAAATCTTGGCATCCTGCAGTCAGCTGCAATGTGTGACATTATCTTCTCCTGAGGCATGGTCTCCTGGATAATCTGATCCACTCCAGGCAGGCACCGCTATTCTGTGGTTCATGAAGATCTTTCTCTTTGGATAGGAGGAGGAAGTAAAACTAGGAACTCGAAGAAGGACCCTCTGGGAGAAAGACAGTTTACGCTAGGTAGCTGCAGCTCCCAGAGAAAAAGGAATCTTGTGGTTAGGGACCTATCTACCAAAGAAAAAGATAAATCCATGAGTGAGTTAGGAAGTGATTCTCGAGAGAAGAGAAGATTAAAAGCAAGCAGTTTTGAGGCTAGGTCGCAGGGGATTCCACCAGACAGCCCCTTAGGCACATTATTGAGGAATTGGAGTAGTTACTCTCACACTCTTGGTAAATCTAGAGAGAAAATGGTCTATTACTGTGTTGAAGTGTGGGGAGGCAAACAAATAGGTTCAGGCGGAGAAGGTGTATATCGGCCAGTGTACGGCCCTTTCAAGAGCTGGATTTGTGAGATTCTGAACTGGCATGTTAGTGATAAAAGACCTTATTGTTTAGAAGAGAACCATTATGCTATTGTTTGGCTGGGAGCAAGTACACCTACTTACTTATTCCCTTTAAGGGAGAAAAGAAAGCAAGTAGACTCTAATAAAGATCCAGAGCCTTGGAATTCCCCTCCACCTTACATTCCACCCTATAATGGAGAAAGTATAGTGACACCAAGTGCTCCAGTGGAGTCAAGACCCGCCATTTCATCCCCTCAAGGGAAGGAAACCACCATCATACCTGCACAAGGGCGGGAAACCGCCATTTTGTCTTCAGAAGGGTGGGAAGTCGCCATTTTGCCACCTGCCTCTGCACACACATTAGTAAAAGAATCCAGTGGCTTGTATTTAGATTCAAACATGACATCAACTCCTGGAAATATCGAAAACCCCCTTCCACAATCACAACTATATCCCCTCAGAGAGACAGCTCTAACAGGAAGACAAGGAGGGATAGGATTTGCATCTGTGCCCCTCAGCTCTGGAGAAGTAAGAGCATTTAAGAAAGAAATGGGGAATCTGTTAGAAGACCCCATAGGGGTCTCTGAGAGATTTGACCAATTTCTAGGACCCAATACTTACACTTGGGACGAGATGCAGGCTATATTAGGTATTTTATTTACTGTGGAGGAGAGGGGAATGATTAGAGTAGCTGGTATGGGAAATTGGGATCGAAGGCATCAGCAAGGTCCAGCAGCTGATACGAAATGGCCCCTTGAAAAGCCCAACTGGGACAATCAAAGAGCAACTGATAGGGCTCAGATGGACGACTTGAGGAGTAAAATAGTGCAGGGTATATGAGAATCTGTTCCTAGGGGACAGAATACGGATAGAGCATTCAAAGAATATCAGGAGAAAGATGAGTCTCCTACAGATTGTTTAGAGAGACTAAGAAAAAGTTTTCAGCTTTATTCAGGTATGGATCCTGAAGATGATGCCATGGGACAGGCAGTACTTAAACTTAGATTTGTGCAGGGATAACGCGAAGATATTAGGAGAAAGTTAGAAAAGAACAGGGACTGGCAAACAAAAGGTTTGGATTTGTTGCTGAGGGAAGCTCAGGAGGTGTACGTTAGGAGAGATGAGGTAAAAGAGGAAGAAAAACAGAGGAGAACAGAAGATATTCAGAGAAGGCAAACAAAAATTTTAGTAGCAGCCATCAGAGGAGAACAGAAGAATAACAAAGAACAGGAAAGGAAAGAGTCCTTTAGATCTGATGAGCGAGAACAGCCAAGAAGATATAGAAAAGTAAATCTCAGGGAAATTGAATGTCATTACTGTGACCAGAAGGGGCATATGAAGAAAGACTGTAGAAAGAGGCTACAGGACGAGCAGGTCTTTTTAGAAGACTGAAGGGGTCAGGGGCTCTATTTGCTGGGGACCCCAAGGAACACAGAGCCCTTGATAAAATTAAAAGTGGGTCCTCAGCAACAGGTTATGGAGTTCCTTGTGGACTCGGGGGCAGAACGATCCACCGTCCAACAACTGCCCCAAGGATGTATAATTTCAACAGATAAAGCTCAAGTAATCGGAGCGAAAGGGGAGCCCTTTAAAGTACCTATCATCAAAAATGTTGAAATAGAGGCTTCCAATAAATTTGCTCTGGGAACCTTCTTGTTAGTCCCAGAAGCAGAATATAATCTATTAGGAAGAGATTTAATGGTTGCATTGGGAATTAATTTAGAAGTATCAGAACAAAAGTTGAAAGTAATAATCTATGCCCTTACGGCAGAAGATGAGACAAAGATTAGTCCAGAAGTATGGTATACCCCTGATACCATAGGAAAATTGGATATTGAGCCCTTTGAAATATCCGTGAAGGATCCAGACAAACATATCACAGTGAAACAATACCCAATCCCTAATGAAGGAAAAGTCGGCCTTAAGCCTACTATAGAAAGACTGTTGCACAAGGATTGCTAGAACCTTGCATGTCTCCCCATAATACATCCATCTTACCTGTTAAAAAGCCTGATGGGACCTACAGGTTGGTACAAGATCTAAGGGAAGTAAACAAGTGAACAATGACAAGGTTCCCAGTAGTTGTTAACCCATATACCTTACTGAGCCAAATTTCCCCGGAACATCAATGGTACAGTGTGATAGACTTGAAAGACGCTTTTTGGACCTAACCCCTTAAGACAGAAAGTAGAAATTACTTCGCCTTTGAGTGGGAAGACCCAGACACCCATAGAAAACAACAACTGAGGTGGACAGTCTTACCTCAAGGGTTCACTGAATCACCAAATTTGTTTGGTCAAGCCCTAGAACAGCTATTAGAGTCCTTTAAACCATGTGAAGGAACAGTTTTGGTGCAGTATGTTGATGACTTACTGATAGCTGGAAGAAGTACTGAAACTGTGAGAGATGAAAGTATCAGACTCCTGAATTTCCTGGGTAAAAACGGCCTAAAAGTGTCCAAGTCCAAGTTGTAATTTACAGAAGAGAAAGTAAAATATCTAGGACATTGGTTAAGTAAAGGATGTAAGGGACTAGATCCTGAAAGGGTAAAAGGAATACTATCTATGCCCATACCTAAGAATAAAAGACAGATCAGGAAAATTTTAGGTCTCTTAGGATATTGCAGACAATGGATAGAGAACTATATTAGCAAAATAAAATTCTTGTATGAGAAGTTAGCGAAAGAAGGATTGGTGAAGTGGAGCGAAGAGGACGAGAGCAGGTTAGAAAGATTAAAAGAGGATTTGATAAATGCCACTGTGCTTAGCCTTCCGGATATCAGGAAACCTTTCTATCTATTCTTAAATGTGGAGAATGGAACGGCTTATGGGGTATTAACACAGAAATGGGCTGAGCATAAGAAACCTGTGGGTTATTATTCTAAAATTCTAGATCCAGTTAGCAGAGGTTGGCCCACCTGTTTACAAGCAATAGTGGCTACTGCACTATTGGTGGAAGAGGCTATAAAAGTCACCTTTGGAGGAGACTTAAAGGTGTACACTCCTCACGATATCCGAGGAATATTAAAACAAAGGGCAGAAAAGTGTTTGACTGATAGCCGGTTACTAAAGTATGAAAGTATTCTGCTGAACACCTCTAAATTAGAACTAGAAGTAACTGATTTGCAAAACCCAGCTCAGTTCCTGTATGGTGAACCCCAAGGGAGTGTGGTACATGATTGCACACAGGTCATAAGCCTCCAAACTAAAATTAGAGAGGATCTGGAAGAAGAAGATTTAGAAATAGGTGAAAAACTTTATATCGATGGTTCATCCAGAGTCGCAGATGGGAAGAGAAGATCAGGTTATGCCATAGTGGATGGAGTTACCCTTCAAGTTAGAGAGTCTGGATCTTTGAGTAATACATGGTCAGCCCAAGTGTGTGAACTATATGCTTTATTAAAATCTCTGCAGTTGTTGAATGGAAAAACAGGGACTATATTTACAGATTCAAAATATGCCTTTGGAGTGGTCCACACTTTTGGAAAGATATGGGAGGAACGTGGGCTAACCAATGCAAAGGGCAAGGGGTTAGTTCACGAGAGTCTAATTCGAGAAGTTCTAAAAGCTCTGAGAGGACCAAAGCAGATTGCAGTAGTGCATGTACGAGGTCACCAAAAAGGGTTAAAGGCTGCAGCAAGAGGAAACAATTTAGCTGATGCTGAGGCAAAAAGAGCAGCTTTGTTGGTGATAAATGAGCAAGAAACAAAAAGTGAGCAAATTCCTAAGTCTTTTAGTAATCAGGAGAAAGAGAAGTTGTTGCAAGTCGGTGCAAAGGAAATGGTTGTTATCAGACGGAAGAGAAGTGATCCCTAAGGGCCTTGCTCGCAAGATTATGGGTAAATTGCATGAGCAAATATATTGGAGTACCTAGGCCCTGGTAGATCATTTTAGAAATAAATATGTATGTGTTGGAGCGTATGATATAGCAAAGAAGGTGTTAGAAGGGTGTTTGACTTGTAAGAAAGTAAATAGAGGATATTTAAGAGAGAAAATTAAAGGAGGAAGAGAATTAGCAAAAAGATCATTTGAAAAGATCCAGGCTGACTTTACAGAATTACCAAAAGTCGGAAGATATCAATACTTATTAGCGTTAATAGACCATTTGACACACTTTGTGGTAGCCTTTCCTACTGCTCAATGCACACTAAAGTTTTATCCAAGATATTGCTAGAGGAAATTATCCCTAGATATGGTGTAGTTAATGTAATAGACTCAGATAGAGGAACTCACTTCACTTCAAAGGTGATTAAAGAAGTAACAGAGTTGCTAGGAACCAAGTGAGAGTATCACGCCCCTTGGCATCCACAGAGTTCAGGAAGAGTAGAGAGAATGAACGGAGAAATTAAAAAACACTTGACTAAATTAATGTTAGAAACAAAAATGAATTGGGTAAAGTGTCTTCCTCTAGCACTACTGTATATCAGGACTCAACCTCGAATGGACACAGGGATTTCATCATTCGAAATGATGTACGGCATGCCCTATGAATTCGGAGCCCCTATAGATAATCCAAAAGTTGAGGATACTCTCCTCAGAGAGTATATCATTGAACTGATGAAAAGGAGACAAGAGTTAAGGAAAAAGGGACTTGTAGCCCAAAGACCCCCTCTAGATATATGTATACACAAATTCCAGCCAGGTGACAAGGTATTAATTAAAACATGGAAAGAAACATCTTTAACTTCACTGTGGGAGGGGCCTTTTGTTGTTCTTCTCACCACAGATACTGGGGTGCGGACAGCTGAGCAAGGGTGGACCCATGCGTCAAGGGTAAAAGGACCAGTAAAGGATTCTGAGTGGAAAATAACATCGAGTCCCGGAGAACTGCAGATGAAGATTAAACGAGTACAGCCTGCAGATGAACCTTGATGGAGAAGTTGTAAGATCTAGTCTGTATAATTTCTTTCAGATACCCCAAGGACAAACTTTAAGGAAAGTGAACTTTGTTTCCTGGAATTTAGAGGGACTACCTGAACAGACGGGAGGCTCGGGACTGTATAGGATAGCTGGAACCCAAACTGTTTTGCCTTTCTGTTGTGAGGTGGAAACGGATATACCAGAAGGACGTAACCCACATGGAATACCCTGTATAAAGCACCCAGAGTCCACTCATTACAGCTGGGTAGTATGTAAATGCAAAAAGTGTGGTAAAAAGTGGCACTGTGTATCAATAAGGGGACAACCCTCTTGTATTAAGTGTAGGATGGGTTCTACAGAATCTATAAGAGAACAATTGGCTAACGCTGAAATAATAAAAAGTATTCTGTTGTTGGGAGTGGTTAGTCCCAGAAACTTGGGAGGTTTATGAAACCAATTGGAACAGGGCACTAATAGAACTGTACCGTACTAGATTTTCCTGGAAATTGGCGAAGCCAAATCGAAGGAGATATATTGAACTATTAGGATTAATTGACAGAATCCAAAATCTGGAAGTAGATGAGTCTCATCCTGAATCAGTGGAAGAAAACTAAGTGAACTGAGTCTATCCCCTGAAGATTATCACTGCTGCCGAGAAGAATCTGAAACCTTGTTGTTCCCTGCACAGGAGCAGACGAAGGAAGGCAGAGAGATAAAACGTGTGGGGAAGGTTGACTCAAAATAATAACCACTGAAAGTAAAGGGAAGAGACTGAAACAAAAATGGAACTAAATCTGGTGCTAATCATTATCATGATATTTTTTTACAAGTTCTCTGGGAAATGCCCACCAACAGTTTGAGTGGACCTTAACTAGGTCAAAAGACTCAAAGGTAATTCGGAAAGTAATCACAGCCATTGGTCCAAAATTTAATGTGACATTTTGTGATCTGTTAATGGCAAGTATACCCCAGGAATGTGGCAAGGGAGGTGGAAAACCTTCTATTACAGTAAATAAGGGAGCCACTTACTGGTGTCCAACTTCGAACCCAGGGAAGTCATATTGCAATTATCCTGGGCATTACCACTGCAGATATTGGGGTTGTGAGACCATAGCTACTGCCTGGAGACCTAAGAAACCAGACAGATACTTAAAAGTACAATGGGGACCCCCATATTGTGAACCCCCTGCATTTGGAGGATTTGTACTTCCTAATGAGCCATCAAATTGTGAATACCTGCAAATACAGGTCATGAATCATGAAGACCGAGGGTGGTTGACTGGAAGGACATGGGGAGTGAGATTAGACAGACTGTCCACAGACCCAGGTGCATATGTAATCATAAGGAAACAGCC
Organism: Lepidothrix coronata; assembly: GCF_001604755.1. Classification (NCBI taxonomy): domain Eukaryota; kingdom Metazoa; phylum Chordata; class Aves; order Passeriformes; family Pipridae; genus Lepidothrix; species Lepidothrix coronata. Next base: position 9,577 of record NW_016690739.1, read on the forward strand.
ATTAACTGTCTACTCTCAATTACTAGGACCAAATTTAGAAATAAAGAAATCTATGGACAATAGACAAAAGAAAGAAAGAAAACAGGTGAATGGAGTCCTCGCTAATTTAGTGTCACAAGAATTTAAGGTTGCCCAAATTCCTCCCACTGAATCATTCAAAAAGGAAAGGGTATCACAAGGGGGAGCTGAATCATTGTTAAACATGGTAGAAGTATCCTATAAGGCTATACATTACACTGATCCTGACATGACCATGTCAGGCTATGCTGGCTATGCTATGATGTGAGACCTCCCTTCTATGAGGGAGTAGGACTAAATCTCACTTTTAACTTAAGTACAGAAGATGACCCAAGCCAATGTAGGTGGGGAGAGAAGGATATAGGCCTCACAATGTCACAAGTCAGTGGGCAAGGGATGTGTATTGGAAACGTTCCTCCAGAAAGCAATGGATTATGTGGTACCAAAATAAATAAGCTGAAAGGAGAAAGGAATAGGTGGGCTATGCCACATCCGGGTAGGTGGTGGATGTGTTCTAAACCTGGTTTAGTCCCGTGTGTTTCTTTATCGGCATTTGGAAAGAGTAATGAGTTTTGTATTCAAATAACTGTTCTGCCTCATGTGTTGTATCGCTCTGAAGAATCTGTTTTAGAGTTTTGGGGAATGAATAAGCACAGAATCCAAAAACGGGAACCGATCAGTGTAAC
>NW_016690739.1:12372-13700 GCF_001604755.1 Lepidothrix coronata
ATACTGGTTTATACTGGTCTATCCTGGTCCATACTGGTTTATACTGGTCTATCCTGGTCCATACTGGTTTATACTGGTCTGTACTGGTCTGACCTTGATGGAGATGCTGAAGTGCCCCCAACCCCCTTAACAGGTCCTTCCTTACTGGTCCCACTGCCCCATTCCCTGTTCCAGTCACCCGCACTGGTCCATACTGGTTTATACTGGTCTATATTGGCCCATACTGGTCTATACTGGTTTATACTGGTTTATACTGGTCTGACCTTGATGGAGATGCTGAAGTGCCCCCAGCCCCCTTACCTGGTCCTTACTGGTCCCACCGCCCCATTCCCCGTTCCAGTCACCCGTACTGGTTTATCCTGGTCTATACTGGTCTGTACTGGTCTGTACTGGTTTATACTAGTCTATACTGCTCTATACTGGTTTATACTGGTCTGTACTGGTCTGACCTTGATGGAGATGCTGAAGTGCCCCCAACCCCCTTAACTGGTCCTTACTGGTCCCACCACCCCATTCCCAATTCCAACAACCCATACTAGTCCATACTGGTCCATACTGGTCCATACTGGTTTATACTGGTCTGTACTGGTCCATACTAGTTTATACTAGTCTATACTGGTCTATACTGGTCTGGACTGGTCTGGACTGCTCTGATCCTGATGGAGATGCTGAGGTGCCCCCAACCCCCTTAACTGGTCCTTACTGGTCCCACCGCCCTGCTCCCCATTCCAGTGACCCATACTGGGTCAGTGGTGGCGAGAACCCCAGCAGGAGCCAGGCAGGGTCTTCCTGCCATTGCATGAGTGCTGTGTGAGGTCAGGGCTGCTCCCAGATCCAGATTACACCAGCACATTTCCAAGAGCACTGTCAAATGGGAAGGACAAAGCACAATTATTAGGAAGGAAAGGAGCTTTTCTGAGACAGTGTTTTCAGTTTCCTACTCCTGAGGAATCTGGGGGTTGAGAAATGGAAAAGGAGCTCTCATGTTGGACAAGTCACTGAGACTCCTGAGCTGTAACTCGGAATGCACAGTGCTTCTGCAAGCAACTTCCTAAAGTGCTTTTGGCCTCTGCTCTGCTTTTGACAGAAGCAGCATCACTTCTGCTGGACCCATCCGTTTTTTCTTTATCTGCCCTTTTCCACCTGCAAAAAGAAAAGTTGCCCAGTCAGTGCCCTGCAAACAGGCAGGTTTCTCTCAGGCCAAAGTGAGTGCACAGACATTCGGATGGAGTGCTGACAGGGAAGTCAGGAATGGATTTCTGATGTTGAGTCTACTGTTTTGAAATCAGAAAATTTTAGTGTTGAAGTCATCGTCAGCCTTTGAGAGA